>NC_141762.1:56374031-56677119 GCF_982258835.1 Parasteatoda tepidariorum
GAGAAATATTGTTGGGTAAATTAGTTCAGTGTTGCGTTTTGTTACTTGCTGACACGTTTTATGTTTAGTAACTAGTAAATGCTTCGTTTGATGTTTTGAGTTGTCGAATGTTATTTTTTTGTAGCTTCTAAAGTTTTTTGTTTACATTTATTGCGTGCCATTTGCGATATATATGCCATATTCCATAAAGAAAAAGTACTAATAGCGAAATAAGAGCAAACAGTGCAACATAAAATCTTGAGTACGAAAGTTTTCCTCTCATAAATTTTTTTAAGAATTATCTGTCAACAACAAAAATAAAATTTTGTATTAACATTTTGAAAACTGCCTGATAAAAAATAAGTAGAATAATATTAATAAAAAAAAATGCAGGCCTTATTTTCCTGGAAAATCAATACTTTATACGAAACGATAACACTAACAAGTATTAAAATGAATAAAATGTTTTGTTTTTCTTCTTTGTTAAAAAGCTTTAATATTACATATGGATGTTATTTGTGCTGTATGATTTAGTTTTATGGTTAGAATTTGTTTTACTAATTTGTTTTTCTTTTTCTTTTAGGTAAGTCACCATTTCTTTAGGGTTGCTATTGACATGTTATTAGATTAAACTTGCTCTTTCTTGGCTGTCTTGGAAATCGAATTCAGGTTTATTTATTTACTTCATGTACACTTGCAAGGCTTAAGTAATATGCTAGTTACTTATCTATTATTGTAGTTTATTATTTACTTTCTAAACAAATATTTTTCTATGAAAATTGATTCCTCAAAATCTTTCATGTTCTTTTTTTTCCTTTTATTATTATTTATTTAAGAATATCTGAATTATATGAGTAGTGCAAAGTCCGCCAACTGCTCTTTTGATAAAAAAAGAGAAAGAAAAATACTAAAATGTAACATTTCTTGAAATATTTAAATAGTTTTAGTTGAGCTGAGTAAGAAAAGAATTTTTTTCCTTCTTTTTGTTATGTTGAGTAGGTAGATGTGTATGCATCAGAAATAACGTCAGCTTAAAAAATACATTTATTTCAGTGCTGTAAATTCGATTTAAAAAATGCCTACTTGTTTGATAGCAAAATTTAGTGTTACACATGGTCCTTGTCATTTTTTTCAAATATGTGCATTATGACAAAAATAGCTAGCTTATTAGCGGCACGTGTGGAATGGCGGAGTTACTGTGTCACGCAGAGATTCATAGCTGAAGAAATTGAAATATTAATGTCTTCCTTAAATTTACCAAAAATCTTCTCCTAAAATCTCAAAAATTGATCTACAGCACTATACTGCTCTGAAAAGCAAACTTAAATGTATTAAAATAATGTTAAAACCACTCCTAGGTTTTACCACTATTTTAAGTGAAGCAAGTTGCATTTAATTTCGAAAATCTGTTTCAAAAAGAAATTTCTAAAAATTGCAAGATTTAGATGTCAGGTATTGTTAGAGGTTTCAGTTAACATATATATATGTTAAAAGTAGGTTTTAATTAATTATTATTTAGTTGCGTGTGAGTTTTAGCCTATAGCTCACTAACAATTAATTAATAAATAAACTACTGTTAACAGTTTGTAAACCAATATGTTCGATTGCGAATTAATTAAAATCGAAATATTGTGCAACAGATTGGCACCAATAACACTAATTTTGTTTGAATCTTCAAAAACTAATTTTAATGTAGATGTAATTTCGTAATATTGGTGGATATAGTTATAATCATAATATAACCTAATAGTATGGATGGAATATAAATTCTAAAACCACATAAATAGATTTTAATTTAAATTAAATTCTTTAAGAAATTTATTTTTCAAATACATAACCTAATCGACTTTTTTAAAAGATGTTTATTAGCAATGAAACGTAAGTTTTGTACTTTTTTTTATATCTATGCTATTATTTAAATCCCAGAAGTTTTTTTTTCTTTCTATTTTCGTAAACCTTCTATAATTGGCCCCCCTTTTTCAATTTTGTTGTTTGTTAAAAGGGGTTTTCATTTTATTTTATATATTTAGTGTCACTCTTTTCAAAAATGCACTCATGATATTTGAGTTAATACCATTTTATGTAAGCTACAATTGAATATAGATCAGATAGTTACATGCCTAAAACTATTTTCGGTATAGCTTGAAAAAAAAAAAACTCTATGCGTTACATTAAACTAATGAATTTAAAATAAACTGTTTGCTGTTGTCAGAATTGATTTGTGAATGATTTTTCTGGTACACTTTTGAGTTTCAAATGGTAGGGGGTATTGCAGCATGATAGAACGCTTCAGTATAAGTACGTTTATAATATTCCTTCATATTTTTCTCTCTGAATAATGATAGAAATGGTTGCTGCCTTTTCCAACTTCAGGTAAACACGCATTCACCTTGGCTAATCGAGCAAATATTTCTGCTGCCCCAGCGACGCATAATAAAGGCGATCCTTTCCAACAATTTGTCACCAACGTAGGAGGGACTAGAAATAACGAATGCCCCTCACCTCGCCGTTCCAACAGGGGGGTTGCCCCGGCGACGTGAGATCCAAAAGCCCATTAGTTATGAATAGAGAAATCCCCATATATAGGAACTAGCCCAACCCTATCAAGGCCTGGAAAGAGTCCTCTGACTTTAATGCAGAATTGACAAACGATACGAGCGACCCATCACCTGTCAATGGAAGCAATGGTCTGTGAAAGTGGAAGGCCTAGAATGTTCTTTTTTTTATATATATATATCGCAACTTTTTGACTTCTAGTGAAGAGGCCTGTCTAAAACTGCAGTAAAGACTCTTCATTAGAAAAGCCTTGGAGCGAGGTTGATTGGATTGCCTAGGCGTCCGCCTCAATCTAAAGCTCGGGAGTGGAAGTTTTGAAAACAATTGTTCTATTTTTCTTCTTCCCCCGAGTAATTCTTTTCCATATACCCTGTCCGGTTGGGTAGGGTAACCTCTAATCCCCTTTTGTACTTTTTCTTTTCTTTTTTTTCTTCTTCCTGTTACGATTGATTTGTATTGGAAAATTACTTTTTAAGTTGTTTCACCGTAAATTTTAGTTGCTGTAGGTAGATTCCAATTTCTAGCGAATGAAATAAGCTATTAACTTATTTTTAACTGTGTTGTTTTAAAAAAACTAACGAATATCTACTTTAGACCTTAACAGGTCTAGGGCGTTTTATCAGCGAATGGCGATCGATTTCTCATTTTGGTATTATTATGAGCAGCATATAATGTTGTACTGAGTTTTGCATTTTTGAGCTACTTTTATTATATTTACTTTAATCTGTTTTCCGAACATTCTCGAAACTTTGCTTTGCCTAATTTATGTGGTACATACTATTCTCTCTCTTAGTATTATTTTTTCCTAAGTACATTTGGTGCAGTACAATATTATTCATATTTTTTATCATGCACATGAATCTCAAAGATCTGCCATGATTCTGCAGGTGATTTTTTCCCTTCGAATTACAGTAATAAATAAAATAAACCAGCTATCTTTCATCTGCATTATAAAATTCTTGCAACACATTTTAAGATTAGCTCTACATAAAATGAACATAATACCTGGAAAATTACCCGAGACTACAAATGCCCAACGTAATATTTTATTTATTATTCTTTTAGTGCAGACCCATAGAAAAAGTTATTTTAAAAAAAGTTTTTAAATTATATTATTTTAATTAAAGAAACTAAACTCAGTGGCGCTACAGCCCATAGAGGGCCAAGTCCTACTGTGCCCATCTCAGTTTTCTTGACCTTGGGCTCTGGGGTGCAGGAGCAGATGTTCTGGTCAGGCGAACGCGGAACCCCCAGTGTTTAGTTCCCAAGCATGCTTGGTACTCATTTATCGACCCACTGAAGGGATGAAAGCCTGAGTCAACCTTGCCCGGTCCAAGGATCGAACCAGGGACCTGTGGCACGGCAGTGCGAAGCGCTACCGCTCAGCCACCGGTGCTAGTAACTTTAGAACTGAAATTTCATATCCCATCTTAAATTTTTTAATCTTTTAGAATACATACATAATTTTTCTTCTTCAAAATAACAACTTGGAATATAATATGTTTATTTATTATTTTTATTATTATTGATATTATTATTTTACTCCTACCTTTACTTCGAAATAAAAATAATTTAACTAAGTAAGTTGTTTATTATGTGACGATAAACCCCCAAAAAATTCGGGCCGTTTCTTTAAAAAAAAAAAAAAAGAAAAAAAAAAAAATCTTAAAACTCAGGTTTTTTTTTTTTCTTTGTAAACTAAACATAATCAATATCGGGCCGTATATCAATTGTTATTTTTTATTTGACTCATAAATGTAAATGCATTATACACAAATATATAACCCTGCTTTCAAAATTTAGTATATTTAGATAAACTAGTGGGCTGCGCCCCCTGCTCGCTAACGCTCGCCAACCCCCGAAAATTGCTACGCAATCTTATATGGTTTGCTTCGCAAACCAAGCTCGCTTCGCTCGCTACTAACTTAGGTACATTGCAAATACACAAAATTCTAAGAATTCAAAACAATCATTTAAATCCATATAACAATTTTTTATTTTTTTTAAAAAAAATTACATCTTTTTAGTAAATACTAAGTCATTAAAATAAATTTGGTTTCAAATAAGTGATATGTAATTCGTTAAACCTATTAGAAATGTGCTATGGTATAAAATCTTAAAGCGTAACAGCACGACTGAGACTCATTTTTCAATGAATAACTAATAACAATATTAAAACAAATAAATTCATGATATAAATCAAAAATCGTCAAATAAATTTGTAATACGTATATGAATTAGCGAAAAAAGCGCTTTCGACAAAATACTAAAATAGAGATCTATCGTCAAAGACTACTCACTTCTGCCTAGCTTAAGGTTATTTCAGTTTCCCAATAGTCTATCAATATTGAAAACAAACAACAAGCAATTTAATTGAATATTTCACTTAAGTATCTAGTTATTCTAGCTTTATGTTTTTGTATTCTCTGTTACTTCCCTTTAGTTCGAATTCTGGTCGGTTTATTTTTAATAACGTGACCTTTTAAGTTCTCCCTTTTTTAAATTATTTTACTTAAAAAAAGAATTTCAATTAACGGAAGATCTAATCCACGCAATTTTATTCCTTTCTAACCTCGTAACATAAATCTCAACACTATAATTTCAACGCGGGGCATCCTAAGTTGCACAATATACAACAGTTAACTGAACGCATGTGACCAATTCAAAGTTGCTGATAAGTTTTTTTGTCGGTCTTCACATTGAACAATAAGCTGTTCTTAGAATGAAAATCTCCGCCAAGTGGGTTAGACGTGGAATTGCTCTGAACAATAGCGCGGATTCTGAGAAGCATAAACGCCAAAAAGAGATGCATCAAATCTTAATTTGAGAGTTGAGGGGAGGAAAAAAATTCGCCAATTGAAGCTCTTTTTGGCGTGAGCTGTCACAAGAATGGAAGAATCTTTAGCAAAAATAGCAATTGATGAACATTTAACCCGCAGATCGGCGGTCACGACACCAAGGGGCGTGTGTATATATACGCAATCCGATGTAAGCATTGGAAAGGTCATGTGCAGAAACAACATGAGGTTGCCATGACTTTTTTCCTCCCACAACCAAACCTGCCAGACACGCGAAGATGTATAAAAAGGAGGTTATAAGCTGGCTACTTTATTGATTCTTCAGGATTTTTGTCAACCTTCGATGCTTATCCGGGAGAATGGGGAAGAGGGGGAGGTTGGGAAGAAGAAATAACACTCCGGCAGGATCTGGGAGGTACTGCGCTTGCGTGCCGATGTTTCGCAATCAATACTGTGTAGCAAGGAATGTGGGAAAGCAGAAAATTCTTTTTCATCGCAATCGGCGAGCTTCTGATCAAAATTAGAGCTTCAGTAAACCTGGATGCGAAGATAATATCCGTTTATTTTTCAATCCTTTCCGTGAATTTTTAACGTAATTCTCTCGTTTTTATTTGATAGTCATATTTTTTGAATTCACTGCACTATGTTATATATTCAAATGTACATTCACATTATTTTCATTTCATTGACACATTGCAAGGGTCTGTTTAGAAGAAATTTGGGTCCGTTAACGGACCCTTCACAAAGTATCTTTTCATAAAAACGGACCCTTCACAAAATATTTTAACTTAAACACGGACCCTTCACAAAATGATTTTTCTTTTAATCGGACCCTTCCCAAATTTGTTTATCTTCATTATTGTTTTGTTAATCGAATAAACCCTTCCCAGGGCAGAAAGCAAGAAAGATGGATGTAAACGAATTAAGTTTTGTCTTTGGCTAAAGCTTCTTCCATTATTCGTCCGAAATGAATATTCGGCGTTCAGCAGTATAGGCTAAATACCAAATATTTGTATGTTGCATCTCTAATTTAGAAGCAGGTTTATTTTTGAAAATTTATTTTTTTTAATTATAATTTTACAGTGCCGAGCATAATCTTGTATCTATTTACAATTTAAAAACTCCTTGAAAAAGTTTTTTGCAATAACCGGACCCTATTTGCACAAATTCATAAAAGCGGACCCTAGTTGAAAGAATGTGAGTAATTTTTTCACAATTTCACGAAAACCGGACCATTCACAAAAGTCTGGACAGACCCCTGACATGAAAATTTTAGGGGTAAATTTGTATGGAAATCTTCGTTGTAGAAGCATAGATTTTGAAACTACTTTTTAGTAAGAATAGGACGAAGCAACTGAGCTACCAGAATTATTCGTTTTATTTATTTTTTTCTTCCTTTCCACATAATGCACTCTTAAAATTGAATAGCATTATTTCAAATGCTAAGGTTTTTATAATTGTATGTAGGAAAAATAGCACCTAGTTTAGCTAGTTTTTGTCTTAATAGTTTTGATTTAATGGTGTTATTAAACATTTTAATTTAAAATCTTATAATTAGCAATGTGTGTGTGTGTAGAACAAGTTTCAAAAAATTTTGAATCTATTTTATGTGTTATAATAGCTCTGATTTCATAATCTAGTAAAGTTTATGAAAAGTTGTCTAAAAAGCATTGACTTTTTTAAGCGTGAGCAATTCAACTGTTAAAAACAGATATATTCAAACGAAGAATTGTTAAAAAGAATGGGAAAGAAATTTAGGTTACCGAACTCGTTTCTATATGAATAACAATATACATATTGTAGTATTTATTGCTGTTTTAAAAAAAATTGTTTGCTAAATCTGGACATTGCTTATATTTGTATTTAGTCTCGGTAGTTAAGTAATATTATACAGCCTGTAATGATACAACTTAAATATCCCAGTGTATTTTTTTTATTTTTAATTAGTACAAATATTTTTGTTTGATCAAAAATGACCATATTAAAATAAAGAAGAAAAACAAGATTGTGGTATTTAATTTTTATCTACCATTTAAATATATATATGTATTAAAAAAATTATGATTAATATTAAACGAATTTTAATTCGATTTTAATAAATGAACTAAATGTGTTGAATTCGATTATTTGTGACGTTTCTTTCATATTTAATGTAAGCAAGTTTGAAATGAAATAAATCTCTAACGTTTCTTTCATTTTTAAATCTTGCTTACATTAAATTTGTAAAAATATTTTCTCAGTTTTTGAATATTTTTTTTTAAACCTCATCGAAGGATTTTCTTGAATTGATCGTCGAAATTGTTCAATCCCTCCCCGCTTTGTGTTGAAACACCGCGCGAGAATAGTTCCAAACAAATTTCTCACCTTGTTGATTGATGTTGACCTAATACAAGTACAGCTTAATAATCAACTTTCATTCAAAATCATCTGAGAGTTACGATTTCAATGATGCGTAAAAAGCTTTCCTTTTTATTTTTATTCAATCACTGCTAAAAAGAGCTGATCTACTGACTGCTAAGAAACACACTTTCAAAATCGCTTGTGTGTAACAGCGTCTATATACTTACCTGTATTTAATTGTACCTGAACAAAATAGCTCTGCCCAACATATGGATGAAGAGACAGAGATTTCCCCATCCAAAGAATGGATTTTAGCGGCAGGGCGCCGTAACCATTTGCAGAATGGCATTAAAAAATACAAAAAAAAGAAAAATTAAAGAACCAGTCTGCGAGGTTGGCTTTCCGAGTTAAAACCTGATCCGTAGACCTCATGCTGCTTGCTAGTGATGCACCCTGTTCATAACCCTCAGGCCGCTGAACTGCCATCTTCGGCTATTTATTTTTTAAAAACCTTTTCCTCTTTTCTGTGTCTCTATCTACCGCCCGAATCTTTTTATTTATTATACCCAACTTATTAAAAAACGGGCCCCATCGCGCCCCTTCGAAAAAACGAAGGCGTGCAAGACTGATCCGCTGAAATAGAATATTTTCTTTTTGTTTCGCGTATCATCCTCTCTCTGGCAGTGATCTTTCTTGTTGAACTTACCATCCTCAATCGTTCTTTAACCCATAAAAAAGAAAAAAAGAAAAAAACCTTGCCCTCTCTGGCGAAATTTTCGGAGTCGAAATTGGCTGCTTATGGAAAACTAATCTATTTATCAGACTTTTAGATCACATATTTGGCTTAGGTATTTAGATTTGGCTGTGATTAGATCTGCATTGTGTGACAAATGGTTAAAAGAAATATTCCTGGCCTTACCTTTGGATTACAATTAGCTTAATATAGTCTCGTGCACATACTTTTTGCATGTTATGGCAATTTTTTCTTTCTTTCTGAGGCAACGTTTATTGTTTTTTATGCGTTGCTGATTTACGATATGAAATGAAGACGGTGTAATTATTCTGCGCCTTTTTTGTCTTATTTTTAGTACTTCTTACGCAGATATTTAAAATTAGTTTGCCGCATTTTTGACTTTATTTTTCTGCTGGAGAATTTTACATTAATTTAAAAACTTGATTTATTCTAGTCGTGGGTTTGAGATGCTCATCAACTAAAACATTAAACGATATCTGAGTTTAACTCCTGGCCCTTATATCTGTACTTAAAGGGAATTTTTCGAAGATTTTTTTTTCTTCAAGCCACAGTACAGTTTGAGTGCCTTCAACTCTGGGACACTTAAACTGTTGCCCCAAATGGTTGGGTAACTTAAATTTATTAAATTTAAGTTACTAAATCATCAAACTATAGATTTTTAATAACCATTTTAATGTTGTTTTTTTCTAAATTAGAGTGGAAGTTATGATAATATAAAAAACACTTCTCTATAGGCTGGCATACCATCGCTCATCTATTTAACCTTATACCTCAGAACGTGTTTTCTCGTTATTTTCCCCCAAATTTTTTTCTCCATTTACTTGAAATTACATATTAATTTAAACCAGCTAACTTAGACTGCACTCTAATTAATCGAACTATTATTTTAGACTAGTTATTTTTGAATTCTATTGAGAATTATATACATTTTATAATTCTCAATTAATAATTTTTAATAAATTTTATAAATATAAAATTATATAAATTTTATTCTAAATTATACGCATGTTGATATTAACCGAAAAGTTATATCATCCACTGAAAAGGAATCTAGCTTTTAATTTTAGTGAAATTTAAAAGGATGGATAAATATTCGCTTTCTAATCTAATGTCTCGTATTAAATATAAAATCCGAAGAGGCAATATTTTTTCTAAGAAATGTAAAACCTTCGATTCTCAAGAACTTTAACTCCCAACAATTTAAAATCGTGGTAAATGTTCATGCGTTCACTATGGTACGTAAAAAAACAGCGATAGTTTTAAAGGGTTATACAAGATAACTATGCGATCTATATTTATTTGATTGCATTTCTGTTATACTATAATCTCAGTCATTCTTGAACTGAAGCAGTTATTTTACAACCTCCCTCTGTTATTATTAGAGCTGGGCATTATATTGATAAATTAGTTTTAAAAAAAATAATAATAAATTTTAAATATTACGATAACGATATTTTAGAAAGCACTCACAATTTATCGGAATACTATGTTTTATAGTAAATTTTGAATATGCGATAGCTATCAGTTATCATCGACAACAATAAATATTGATTACTATAATTTCGTAACTATTATTGCTAGCGGTAATTACAGAATGCAATATTGTCGTTGGTAGGGCACTGCACCCATGTCCGGGCGAAGACTCCCCATGTAGTAAATGGTGCACGTTAAATCTGTCGAATCGCAAAGTTCACCATGTTCCCATAACAAATCAATACCTCTGGTCGTACTGATCCAGGAGTTTCCTTGTCTTCTGGATTGGTTCAAAATTACAAGGCTACGGTTTTGAACATAAGTAGTCGTAAACCCCAAAAATTGGGTCGGGTGTTCAACAACGGATTTATAATATTGTCGTCGTGAGTCATGCTAAATTTTATTTTGGTAATGAAAATGTTGAATGACATAAATGGAACGTAAATTAGTTAAATTGGAAAAAAATATCGTGATGCTATATTAAAAATATGATATCGTCTAACACTACTAACTGTTAAGAAAGGAAAACGCCTTTGGAAAGAAAAAAAATTATGCTCACTTAGAGAGGATTGAGTCTAAAAAAAAATTCTATTTAGAAAAGTATCGATTTTAAAATTGTACTTGAAGTAAGTTTTCAAAAACGTTAAGATTCGATATTCTGGTTTCTTGTGGAATAACTTACAAGCTTAAATAAAATTCAAGGTTGTAGACAGATGTTGAGAATAGGAAAAAAGCTGGACAAGTTTGACAGGTCTCTGAATCTCAGTGTCGACTTTTGATGGATTTATCCTCAGATATAGGCAGATAGAAAAGAAATCGAGTGGAAATAAGATCAAATAAAAAAAAGTTGAGTTGAGTAGTTTTCTCCAGTTACACCTGCAGACATTTTAGAAGCCACGGATGATTGATAACGCCATTCAGTATCAAAGGAGTTGAACGCCGCTTTTAATAAATTCCCAAGAAATTGGCGAGAATAAAAAAAAAGAAACAATTCAGAGAACGCTTAAAAATATATCAAAATAATTTCTATGTACTAGTTGATAGACTTTACTTGTGCTTCGTGCGTCAACCTAAATTTGATTGGGCAGTTTGGGGGGAAACAGGTTTTACCGCCCAATAGATGCTTAAGTCAATATGGTGATGACTTGTTGATGGCCCGTGCATCCCAAAGAGTCCATCAGATGCAAGTAGTTTTGTTGGTACGCCCTACCTAAATAGAAAGTGTCGTGTTCGATTCTGGCATAGCTGATGAGTTGGGCGATAAGAACATGTGTCGTCTGCTGAAAAACTCTTTCTAGCACTTATTTTTTTATTGTTCAAATTTTGAAAAGTAATCTAGTAACTGTCTAGTTCTGCGCAGACACTCCCAAAGTTTTGACAGTTCGTCAAGCTTGTTTTGTTTGTTTTTAATTATCGCACTGTTCTCTGGAAAGAGACGAGGCAAATCTCTTTTGTAAGTTCTCTAACCTGAGATTTACTTAAAATAAGAAGCTGTGCCTATGCATGTTTTGTTATAATTTGTTACTTTACCTGGAAGAAAAACAATAAACGCAACAATTCCTTAAAATAATTCTTAATTTAAGAAAAGGATAAGATAAAAGCATTTTTACAAAAGCACAAGTTCGGTAGATGAACATAAACCTTATATGATTAACAAAAGCACTTTCAACTTTTTTTTAAAAAAAAATAGTAATACCTAAAATAAACTCAAAAGTTTCTATAATTTACAGTTTATTAAAATATACGTTTTATTATAATGTTATATTGTTTAAAATTAAACAAATATAATCCTCTATTGTAGAGAAACTAAGAATTTTAAGGTATTTAAAAAGCATTATTTTCATTAGTGTTTAAATTTTTGAACAATGCTTACAATCTTATCAAAAGTAGTAATTAGCTAACTTCTTTGGGAGTGGACCAAAAAATCGAGTTGCATTCATCAAATTAATGCTTGAATACTGTAATAGAATACTTGTTTTGAATGTATTTAGAAAAGTTACACTTTCATGTAACATCCATCAATTTACGTATGCATGTTCGTCGCAGCACAGATTCTTCAGAGCAATCTCGGTTACCTACTCAGTATGCGCAGAATATACGTACCTAAACATGTGGTTCGTGAAGTGCAAAATCTCTCTATTTTGAAAACTTTAAAAAGATTATACCAGTATTAACGTGATAGATATAACTGCAAATACACTTTTAAAAATATCCCCGACTCTGGTTTATTGCGTTTTTCTTATGTTGGATTTTGCGTTAAATCAGTTAAGCTTCGCTGATAAAATTCTATCATAGGTTCACTTGCTAGGTTCAAGTAAACTGCTTGGAACAATAACTCCCCAAAAAACTGAAAAATGTCTCCATATGATCCCATCAAAAAATTAAAATCCCATACATATTGTTGACGTCACAGAACAGTGACTTTTTTAAATACGTTTTTTTTTCTTTCATTGCCTCAAATTTCGAAAATGTTTGTAATAACTTTCTCTCTAGTTTTTTTGCATACTTTTTTAATCATAAAAATACGCCGAAGAAAAAATAGACCCAAAAGTTTTTTTCATTCCTAAAAAAAAAGACTGACGATAAAATTAAATTCTAAACCTAGGGGCTACAACCCCAAATTGGCAATCCTCCTGGGATAATGGTAAAAAACACCCGTTCACCATTTACTTTCTATGTAAACAATAGAGTTTGAAATGATATGTAAAGGGTACTTACCCCTTTCTTAGGTTCTTTTGACGCCAGATTCTGTAAAAGATTTCTTAACAAAATAAACGATCTGGAAAAACATAGATATATATTTATTAACGCAAGTAAATTGCAGAAAAAATGATATGCCACTAAAAGACAACTGACATGCTGCCTTTTTTTTTTTTTTTTTAAGTGTGTGAAGACAACAACTCCTAACGCGCATGCGTTAGGAAAGTTCTGTTTTTTGGCGATTGCATTTCCGACACCATTTATAAAATGCGAGAAACATAGCATTAATATTCCGGGCATGGTTTGGTAGATTTGCTCTCTAGAAACGATTTCCAATTCCCAATTATTGTTTTAAAATATTGTAAAATTACATTTAAAAAATCAATCAATTCTAAATATAACGAAATTATTCAAATTACACGCAGTAGTCACGCTGCTTTCTTTTCTAAGAAATTTCTTGAAAATACCAGAGAGAGAAACTGCCCAAATCGCAGTGTAAAATGATGACCTTCTCTAAATTGTTCTTTGCCTACCTGCCACCACCCCTTCACGCTTTTTCTGCCCTCTTACTAATGGAACAACGCTGCTAAACAAACAGGAATAGTTATTTGCCAAACTCAAATATGTCTTGTCCTATTTTCTGTTTCTAGATTGCTCGCTCACGAATTTAGCTTTTTTTTTTCCTTCTGCGCTAGAAATATAAGCACAATAATAATAAGAAAAAACGTTAACAGTGAGTGAGTGCCGCATGACAGGGAATTAAAGAGGGAGTTCTGAGGCCGACCTTATGAACCCTGCAAACAGTATTTTCCTGGTATTGACAGTGGGCCATCATCACCCATCAATACTGCGAAAATGCCACCTCGAAACGCATTCGTCTTCTTAATCTGTTTCCTTAATATTTGCAATGTTTAATTTTGCATTTTTTCTGCCTTAAGAATTATTACATACGTAGACTATGATTAATTATTCATTTATTTTTTATTATCTACAACTGTTGATTAAATAAGACCTTAAAAGTAAAAAGCGATTTAACTATTGATAAGAATTGATTTTGAATTGGAATCGAAATAATTTTGACATGTCTTAGAAAATAGAAATCTTATATTTGTTCTTAATTTAATTTTGCTGAGTTCTATGTTCTCCACCTGCAATAATATATATGATAAACTAAAAACGCTTTAAATTGGATTAAAAAGGTATTTGCACTTCACTTTTAAGACTATTTTCTTTATTAAGCCTTTTCCCGAAAATGTTTTTAATTAATTATTTATTAATTTTTATTATCTACAACTGTTGATTCCGTAAGACCTTAAAAATCAAAAGCGTTTTAACTATTGATAAGAATTGATTTTGAATTGGAATCGAAATAATTTCGAAATGGAGAATGTATGTTTTAGAAAATTGGAAATCTCAGGGCTCGAAAAAACTCAGAAATTTTACCCGTCCCCGAGGACGGCTTGTATAACAATGTACCCGTCCTCCTTTGAAACTAACCCGTAGCTTCTAAATAAATTAAAATATAATTTTCTCTTATTTATTGCAAACATTTATATAAATTGCACAATGAATTAGTAGTTACTAGGATTACATTGCACAGTAATAAAAGAAATACTAGGTTACTAATAGTAAAATCTTGTATTTCTTTTATGAAATAATTTCTTTCTTTCATGAAATAATTTATTTCTTTTATGAAATAATTTAAATGACACTGGTCAAGTTATGTGGAATGTCAATTTATCCGTTTTTAAAATGAATCAAATATGACGTTTGCCAGTTCCACAATCCAGCCAGTGACTTACAGAGGTTTCTGCACAGAAATCTGAAAGGGGTTTTCCATTTAGGTAGATGTTCATAATTGCGTTTAACACTTCTTGTTTAGGACCAGTACTTAATGTGTTTTTTTGTAAGTTCATTGCTAAAAAGTCCCTTTCAACCGCTGCAGTACTCCCAGACCGAGAAAACATCAATTTCACCATACGCAGTATGTTACTGTATTTCTAGATTAGAGGGTCATTTTAGAAGTGAGTCCCTAGACTCTTGAAAGATAACAAAAATTGAAAATGTATCATAAACATTAACTGGAAAATGACCGTCCGCGCGGACGTTGAATTCGAGAAATTCGTTGTCCGCGGGGAATTTTTGACCTCCGAGGACGGGTGGTTTTTCGAGCCCTGTGAAATTTTTATATTTTTTCTTAATGTAATTTTGCTGAGTTGTATATTTCCCACTTGCAATAATGTGTAAGTTGATAAACTAAAACTATTTTGAATCGAATTAAAAAGGTCATAGTAATTTGCTATTCAGATTATTTTCTTAATTAAGCCTTTTTTCAAGTTATTTTTCGTTTCAACACAAATTATTGATTGTTGTTGCCACCATTATAGTTGTATTCGGTAAAATTCGATGACTTATTTATACCTAGCTATATATATTTAATTTAATAATGCCTAAATTTCTGGGGTCCTATTCGTTATATTTTTTTTGTCATATCATTTCTGCATAAATTAAAAACATTTAAAAATTCATAATTATGACTCAATTGAAACGGATGTAATTCATATCAGTTTCATTTATATTCATCGCAAGTCAAACTCGTGATGGCTATTAACGAACTTAGTTTGAAATAATTAAGTGAAATTTTATGTAAGAAGTGAGATTGAAATAAGTGTTAAAATTTAAAAATTGAGTTAACTAATAATAAATGACCTTTTGAATAGCGCAAATTTCTTTCTAAAGGTGTTTTTGTTTGTAGAATTTGAGACGAAGTAAATAAAATCATTAATTTATTTTATTTGATATTTTTTAATACTTTTCATAAGTTCAAGCCGAGCACTTTTAATACTTGTCTTGGGGGATTAATCTAGATGAATTTTTTCATTTTGATCCGTTTAATTCGTTTTTGTTGTTCTTATCTTTTAAATCAATTTATTCAAATGTCTTTAAAATGATGTTACATTAACTCTTAATCTAACTTATTTTTGTGATAAAATGAGAATTCGATCAGTGTTCAGAATTTTAATATATCCCGATTGTCAATGTACTATTAGATCATTCATTGTTCATAATACTTTTTATTTAGTGAATAGAATGCAATGCATGATGTGGTAAAAGGGAATTCATTTACATCTTTTCTTTATTATTATATAATTTGATGCAATTCTTAAAACGTTTTTATTTCCATAAGAAAGCATTTGTTGGTGGCTTTCTCATAACGTTTTTAAAGACAGTCGTTGACTCCATTCAAAGAGTGTTTCCATATTAGTCTTCTTATATATTTAAATTTTAGTATCATACATATTTAGAGGTTACTTTAGTTGCCTTTGTCCACTGCGAATATATTAACTTTAAACATTCTAAATATTTATAACTTTGTTGTTGACTAACAGCTCTTGAACTTAAAAGAAGTCGCCGCTTTATTTAATAGTTTTATATATCCCAAGCTTTGTCATTTCTCAATCATTTAGATACAATGTAATGAGATACTTTTAATCTAAATATATTTTTGTCACGTGTTGCGAAATAAATATTGTTTTTAGATGCGCTTGCTTTTTTTTTTTTTTTTTTTTTTAATCTTTTGTAAAAATTTAAAATTAAAGTGGTTAGTTATTTGGTTAATTATTTTACTTAATACTTTTTGTTTTATTTAGTTTAGTATTTTGGTATTATTTTAGTTTATTTCCCGTAATTGAAGTTATAAGGGTCTCTTAGATCCTTTTTTGTAATATTACTGAAATTTTAATCAACTAATGAGTATTATGTCTCAATAATACATCATAACATTCTGTGTTTCTCTATTTTGTTTGCATTGATATTTTCCTGAAAGTCTTATTCATTTACCTATACTGAGTGTTCTGTAATCACCACTGTTAGTATGTACTTTTAGTATGCTTGTATTTTTTAGTATGTTTGCCAAAAATTAAGTAAAAAAGAAGTGTATAGAAATTCGTTTTTTTAAATATTTATTAAGATCATATTTATGCTGGGAATAAGCGAAACCGATTATAAAAGTCGAACGAATCATTACGGAGAAAATCTGAATAGCTAAATATTTTTTTAAGTCTCGTTAAAACGCCATAACCCTAGAAAAAATTAAATAAATAAAAATATCCTGAAAATGAAATAAACATTTATGAAAAAATATTTCTTTCATTTAGATTCAAAGTTCCGAAAATCCCACGTGAAAATAACTCTAAATTTTAATTTTTCTATTTTTTTTTTCATGCTCGCTGAAAAATTAACCATATTCTACCGACAAAATGCATTACTTCTGTATCGAAGAATTCAAGAACATGTGTGTGTGTGACCAAAGGGAATGAAACGAACTCTGTTTCTTTTTTATCCCCGCATATAATGGGTGCTAAGAATTATGCAAGTCGGGCTGATGCAAAGGAATTTTCTACCCCGGCATCTTCATTAGTTCATTTCAATGGTTTTTCTTCCTTTTAAACTTCCATAAGAAACATGCAATTAAGAGAGTTCCTCCTGTGTTATAAATTTGCTATGCTCCACATGGATTCTCACCCACTGGTAGATGTATCCGGGAATATTTTTTTCCTTCATTTTTTTACTGCATGTGCGAGTGTTGCCAACAATTATTTTGGTGAGAAATGTTTTATAATTTTTAAAGAATAAAATGTTTTTCGGAGATTTGACTTTCATGATGCGCATTCATCAAGGATTTTTTATTTTTTATTTTAAGGCCTTTGCCATTATTCCAACATTTATTTAGCTGAGAAATATCTTATAATTTTTAGTAAATCAATTGTTTTTTTTTATGCATGTGGCTTCCATAAGGAATCTAGAATAAATCGTTTTCATTTTTAATGCATTTGCTGAAATTGCCAACGCAATTTATTTCAGCGAGAATATTTGGAGAGAAATGTCTAATAATTTTTCGTGAATCAGTTACACAATTTATTTTGGTGAGAAATGTCTGAACATTTTTAGTGAATCAAATATTATTTTCATTATGTCTTTTTTTATTTTTTATTTTATTATGATCCAGTATTCCAACATTTATTTTAGGTGAGATATGTTTTATAAAATTTCATAAATCAAATTCTTTTTCAAAGTTAATTACTTTTTTTTTTGTTGTTGGTAGTATTGTAACATTTATTTTGGTGAGAAGTGCCTTATAATTATTTTAGTAAATAATTTTTTTTTATCTGATGTGTAGCTTTCTATGTGTAGCTGGGTTCTTTCCCTTCTTTTTTAATGGTCCAGTATTGCTAACGACCTTTACTTTGGTGAAAAATGTCTTATAATTTTTAGTAAATATTTTCAGAGATACTCCTTTAAAAATTTTTGGTGAAACTTTATTAAAGATAATGAATTTAGGAAGAAAAAAAATGAAAGACTTGTCACGGTAATAAAAATTTTATGTATTGAAAACTTTGTCTGAGTTAGTAAACAACCTTTGAATCATAGGCCTTTTTCTATGTCTTTTTTGGCCATTTTTATGTCGTTTTTGATAATATGCAAGTAAATCGTTAGTTATAATTTATCTCCGACGAATTATTTAATTGTTGAAGACGTGTTCAATATTATTAAAAAATTCATTATTCATCGTAGTATATCAAAAAAAAAAAAAAATTACAGCTGTTCTATGTACGAGGAACATTTGAAATCGCTAAATGAATTTAAAGTAGTTTGAAATGAATTGTATGTATTAAAGAAAAAAACGCTGATTTTGGTCTTTGTTAATGTTTAATAAATTTGTTTTTGTACAATATTATTGAATATAGAACAGCAGTAAATATGCTGTTGAAAAAAATAAAATAAACCGTGTCTCACTACTGCGACGGAATAAATTTTTAAATCTTAAATCAGACATCAGTGTTGTCTTAATCTTGGTTATGTTTGCACTCGAGTAACTAACGAATTACAATAGGACATTTTTTAAAGCTGAAAAATTAATTGGTTTAAGAAGATTTATTTATCATTTTTGTCCTCATACCTCGTGAATTAAAGGGCTGATAAAATCGATTCCATACATTCGGAAAGAAATATCGTTATATATCGTTCGTTAAAGAAATATTAGAAATTAACAATGTAATACACTAAAAAATTATTTCTTATGATGCATTTAAATTATTTAATTAGCTCCGTTGCAATTAACGAGCAATCCATACTTTTCAATAATGAAAATGAAAAATAAGTACTTTTGAAAAATGCCATAAATATAATAAACGGAATACTATAATTGTGGATTATTAGTCATCCACTCCACAAAAAAAAGAAAAAAAAATCAGGAATTCCATGTCGATTATCAACGCAATGTTTAAAATTCTACTGAATTTACAATTTATAGTATCCTTACTTCATTTCTATTTGTTACCAATCTGTATGTTTGTTTTATAATGTTACCAATTAATTTAAAAAAAAAAATAAAAATAAATAACTTTTGATTTTGCAAAGGAGCCTAGGAATTCAAGTAGTCAATGAGCCACTTATTTCTAGCAAGTACAAAACCAGGTTTATTTTCCAACTCATTTGTTCATATTTTATGTATTTTTATCTATTTTTTCATCTTGCTATTAAAATGTAGGTTTCTTAGGGCTTAATCAAATCCACCATCTTCACACTACTACTAGACGATATTAGAATTTTAATTTTGCCAAACATCGTTAGGAAATATCGATATTTCTTGATGCACTACTCTAATTTAGATAAATTTACATTGATGAATGTTTTCGTTACCCAAATGAAATTCATAAACACTCACGATAAAATATCGTTTTCGATAATTATCGTTAGGGTTCAATGTTCGCGACGTTAGTGTATTCGATATTTATGAATGCCTATGATGATCATGATATTATTGTATTTGATGTTAATTGTTGTTAATAATAATTATATTTATTGTAAGATTGAATTGACATATATCGGTATAACACTACCGTTGTTACACTTCGTAAAAATATCTGCGTCTTACGATATTGATATATATATCGATATATTGCCCAGCTTTCCTAGAACGTAAAGGTGTCTTTTTATGATGTTACATCACAATTTCAGCATGGCCTGCTGCGGCACGAAGCTCTGGCCTATTCTTCATGTAAATCATGTCCAGAGGCTTGCGGGGCGCCGCCCTAAGATGAAAGGTTAAACAAACTTTCTCCTATACGTCCATGGCTTCAGGGTTTTGTCTTTCTTTTCTCATTTTCTTCCCCCTTTCTGAACTTTTTTATTATTATTTTTATTACAATTTTTTTTTCTCTCGCCTTCTTTTTATCTTTCATTTATTTCCTGCTGATCCCGAAGAACTCTTGAATTGCGTGTGTGTTACAATATTTGAGAATAATATTTCCTCGCATCCAGTTTTGAAGCGGTAACTTTAATTGAGTTTTTTAGTTAGAGGTTAGGAGGGTGGGGGAAAGGGTGAAGAGTAACTCCGCCCCTTTCATATTCCATAATATCAATTTGCTTTTCTTTTGAATAGCATAATTGAAATGAATTTTTGGATGTTTGTTTTATATTTAATTTGTATGTGATGAATTTATGTGAGTGTTTGGATGGAAATTGAATATCTTTATTTTATTGTTGTTAGTGAATGAAGGGGATAGAAAACCAAAAATACTAATAAAAAGTTTTTTTTTTTTTAAATTTTTACAAAATTTATTTTATTTTGTAATTGTGTATCTTACTTCAATTAATAAAAGTGTCCTGAGTAAATTTACTAGTGTAAATCGGTTATTTATTATAGTATTTAATGTTTTAAAAAATGTGTTGTGTTTGCTTGAATACAAAAAATAAGTTGATATATATGTAAGTAAGTTTTTATTATTATTATTAATATGAGTGATGTGAGAATAATCATGTTTTGTAACAATTTTCTACGAACATTGGGCTTAATTGTGCATATTTCATGTTTTAGTGTATTTTTATTCATTCAGTATAAAACAACATTTCGTGGTTTTATGCTAAGGAAAATGCATTCATGTTGCCTTATTAAGTGCTTTATTCATTCAAAATGAATTTTCGCAAAGCTGGGCTATCGAACGCCGTTATTAATATTTTCCTCTAAATTCAATTATTTTAACATTTTAAGCAGGCATTTTTACCCTTATAAAAGGAATTATTCTTTTTTTGCATCATGAATATTATTAACTTTATTTATTATAAATATTTTTTATTTTATTTTCTAAAGAATTTTGTTTAATTGACCCTGAAAATAAAGTAAATTAATCTATTGCTAAATTTTGTCTCGAATTTAGAACTGAGCACAATACAATAAAACGTAAATCTTCTAAAAGTAAGTCTTTTGTTATGTCAATGTTTTGTTCATCAGGGAAAAGAAGAAAAAAAATATTTTAGAATTTAAACGAATACGCGACAAATTTGATTGTTCAACACTATGTCCGAAGAAGCAATATGATATTTGTGTAATAATTTCAATTTTGTTTGCATGTTAAACTGTTGTTATTTTAAGTTATTTAAAATCTTTAGATTTTTTAAAATAACTATTATATCATGATCGGGCAGAAAAATCGTTTTTTCTACATATACTTCTTTTTTTTAATGATATGTTTCCCATAGTCTTGAAAAATTGCCTATATTTCCTCAATTCTTTAATCCTTACATTTTAAATTGTTATCCGAAACTTTATCAGGATCTTTATTTCTATTAAAAGTTTAAAAAAAATATTTGACTTAAAACCCGTTTTATTTATTTTTCTCTTAAATCTTAAAGAAACATTTGCATATCTGAAAATAGAATCACGGACGTTTTGTTATTGCCGCAAAGGTAATTATACTCCGGAATTGGAAGCGAAGTCATTTGGGTATTCCATTTTCTGTTATTTTAAAACTTACTCGTTACGAGAGGTTTAGTGTATTCTTTATTTCCCCATTATTTAAATATCCCGTGTTGGAACTACTATTTCGTTTCAGGACAAATCTAATTTCTTTTTTCGAAAATTGTTCTGAGAAGATTGGCATTTTCCAATAAAAACATCTCATTTTATTACAGTTATCATCTTATTCCCATTATACTTTGTGCCTCTGTTACTTTTGGAAGCAATTAAATTGTCAAAATCGTTTAGAAACGCATTTAAAAAAATCGAAAGCAAAAAGAATACGCTTCTCTGAAATCATTAAAGCAGACGATGTTTCTTTAAATCTTATTTTTTTTTAATGGATAAAACAACTTATATTCATCGTAATCGAATTTAATCGATTATTTTTCGAGTTTTTATTTATGTTTATTTATTTTTATCGCGTATCCAAAGCTTAGTTACTTAATCTGTTCGCCAACTAACCTATTTATTCTCAATTTTCTTCGTGGACGTGAATTTTTATGACGTCCAGGAAGAAAATCTCTTGGAAAAGAATGTTTCTCGCTGAATATTCATTCTTTTGAGTTTTAATTCGTTTAGCGAAGACAGGAACTCGAATTCTAAGCGTGTTTTAATACCATTAACACTCTTTTTCGGCACACGATAAAAGGATTAAAAGAAGGTTTTTGGCAACATCGTTTTCGTAGGACTAATTATTGTGTGAGATGGTAAAGCGACATTTGTTGTAATTATCCTTCACGAAAACAGAAGCTCGGTTCAGTCTTGTGCGCTTAGTTTGCTTTTATTTGATTTAGTTGTAAGAATAATCGTAAAAGATAACAAGGATATTGGAAAGGTTTTACTTTGTTTGCGGAGGATTTTGTTATTTGAATAGAAATCGATTTTGTTACAGTATTTTATTATTTGAGTGATTTTTACTCTCTGAATTATGTTATGATGAAACACGAAATAGTAAAATGAGAGGGAGAAAATGTCTTAGTATATTGTGATTTTTAGGATCTTATAAATTTTTCCATATTTGTAAAACTATTTAGCTTTTCTAGCATGGAGTGAAATTAGCTTTAACTCTTACACTATTTAACTCGTTTTTATTTTATTTTATCAATTAAGATTAATAAAAATGTCTATACATCAGTTCTTCTTATTAATATATTTTATAATTAGATAATTTATTTACAAAATTTTGTTCATTTCTTGTAATAATGAAAATAATAAAGCATAGTATGATTATTTAGTGCTGAATTTAACTATATTTTTTTCAAGTTATTTATTTTGGCAAATTTTTTTTCTCCTTTACATTCATGTTGCTTATTCTTTGTCTAAAATTAAAAATAACTAAAACTTTTTCTTCATTTAGTTAAGTTGACTTTTACCCATGGAATAGTTTCTTTATATATATATTTTTAATCTTAAAGTGATTCGTTTTTATTTTATTTCATCAACAAAATGCATTTCTTTTACTATTTTATTATTTTTTTTTGTATCATAATTTTCCTGGGAGGAAAGTATTTGCGGGGCGTGTACAAAGAAAGTCGGCTCTTCGGCTGAGAACACAGAAGCAATCCGTCATCTTACGTAAAACACCTGATACAGTTCAGGGGGGAAAAAAAGAACTTTTTTTCTTGCTACTCTCTCTTTATGCCTTCCTCTCATATAACAGCTGCAGTCTTTTTTTTAATCATATTTTAAATTATCGCTTTCAATTTCCGGAATTACTCTTTACTTTTTCCTATTTTCCCCCCCAAGTTTTCTAAAATGATAAGATATTTAATTACTTATCTTTTCTTTCGAGTTTTTACGTTGTTGTTTAAGCAGCAACAATATTAAAATATTAGGCAGTAATAAATGCTGAAAACTTGGACGAACAAAATGGCCAAACCTTTACAAGCATAAGTGAATAATCAAATTAAATTGGGTGAAAGTATGTGTTAATTATCGCATGCTGAAATATTGTATATTTATAGCTAGTCTTATGTTTATTGAGAATTATTCACAATAATTCTAATGTAATACACGTTAAGTCATTTGAAAGAGATGATACTGTTCATGATTTCTTAAAATGTTAAGAATTTTTTATCTTTGCTTCAACTGATGTATGGTACAGATGATACAACGTTGATTTAAATGTGTATTGAAGCCATTTATGCTAAGTTCTCAACCTTCTGCAATGTAAAGTTTTTGAAAATTCTTGTAGCAATGCAGTTAGTTCGTGTTACAGTTATAGACTTAGGTCTCAAAATTAACAAATAATAGAAGTGTAAACATTATTGTCCGAAATATGTTGTTGTTTTTTAGAGGATATAGATTTGAAAATTCGTCTTTAATTATTTTAATCTCTTAATTTCAAACAGCCTTAAAAAATGCGTTATCATTGCCAACCTAATTATACCTTATCAGGAATTATTCCAGACTTTTTGTATGAAGTTCTGTTTTCTTGAAATTATGAAAAATCTACTTCTAATCTTATCTAAATTTGAAAATAATATCCGCTTTTGTGATTTTCTGAAAAACCAGTTGCCAGTTTAGACTTTTTACTTTATAACAGCCAGCCCAATTTTTTGGTTTTACGACTACTAATATTCAACTCCGTAGCCTTGTAATTTTGAACCCAATCTAGAAGACAAGAGAACTCCTGAATCAAGTATTGGTATAAATTTGCCTTCGTGGATGACTTTTTGATGGAATTAACAAGCATTTGCGTCACATGGAGAGGAAAACCAAGTCTAGAATTTTTGTAAAAAGTCCTGTTCTGTGAATTTGAGAAAAATAATTCTCCCTAAGCGTTTTTAGAAGGGTGGCCCGCCCTGCCTGCCTTTTGATACTCCCTCGTTGATTTTTTTGTAGAAAACAAGCTGACATCCCTTAAAAACATTGCCTTTTTATTCTTATTCCATTTAAAAAAATTTATTCACTGTATAAATAATAATTACACTCTTGTAAAATTATCTATGTTTATAGGTTTAATTCTGATTACTATTACAAATACTTATTTTGTCCGGATTATTCTCAACTGATTACATTTTCATAATTTTCTCTTCTTTCGAGGGGTATATTAAGTGATTTTAAATTTTAGAATAGATTTTTTTTAATAAAAATCTTTGGAAATTGTTGAGGATCAAATTCAGTTATTATGTAATATTACACACTTTGATAAATTTTTTACTCTGAATAAACATACCTTTTTTTCGACGGATTTAAAAGGTAGACCATCAAGATATGGGGTTCGGGACAATCTAGATAATACGGTCCCAACAATTTACGTAGGGGCGAAATTCTGGACCCCTAAAAGTTAATTGAGTGTTTGGTTATATAGTCAGTTATTCGTTTTGTTCACTTTATTATTTTGCGTGTTTAACAACAGAAAGTTTGCTCTTAGCGATTCAGATACAATATTTATCGTAATTACAACGCCGAATTCATTACTTCATAAATATTTGTCATTCCTCTTATTTGATAACGGATTTTTTCCCCGTACTAAATAATATTTTTTATTTGTGTTTTTATTTCTGCTGATGTGTTCTGGCGGCAATTACTGGGTGCAATTTAAGTAAGTTGTTGGTAGATGAAAGATAGGAGTGTTGAAGAAGAAAAAAAATAATAAAATCCAGTTGTTTCGTTCTTCTCGGAACATTTAAGAACAGAAATGAACTCCGACACCGTCACTGTCACCAAGAAAGCGTGAAAAGTTATTTTTGCTGGAAGGGTGGAGAAAGAAAAAAAAAAAGAACAGGCGTAAACAGACGATCCCCTGTTGCATTGGCGACGATGCGTGATGAAGCTATTAAGCGAAACAAGGAGACAAAACTTCAGCATATTCTTCCCCTTCTTATTTCATTGAAATGTCAACTCCATCGCGCGGTTTTAAATTGAAGACATCTCAAATTAAAGAAGATTATCTCTGCTTAAAACCATATGGTACAAGTCCCGGAAAAGGGGGAAGGGGTAGAAGTTATTTTTGAAATGCATTTTCACGCTATTCTATATTTTGATGTGCAGCTCGGAAATTTAAACCGCACTCTTTGATTGCTGTAATTGTATATTTCTGTATTCGCATGTGCCAAGTACCATTTCCGCTGCAGTCGCTTTTTAAGTGCCTCTCATTCATTAAATGGATCCTAGAATTCTTCTGGAAGTATACTTTTTAGGCTGCGATTTTTTTTTTAATGTGATTTATTTGGACTGTTCATGCGATCTAATCTTATTCTCTTAAAGCGAGTTGTAGTTTTCTAAATTAGTTTTTTTTTTTAAAAAGTTGTACACGAATGAGAAACTCTTAATTTATGATTTTTTTCTTCTTTTTTAATGAATAATTTCTAAATCTTTCGCGGATGATCTCGTGAGAAAATATTTCAACGGTAAAAATATTCTAGGCAAAAAATATTATATGCTTATTTATGTTTAACCAAAATAATTTGCAACTAATCATAACTACGTGCAATGACTTACACATTCACGTGAGGGAAAAAATCGTAGTTTTACTTAGTATTGATTCGGTTAAATTTTTTACAGCTAACTTTATTTATTTATTTATTTTGTTTGAGCTTCTTGATAAAGGAAACAGCTAATTAAATTGATTACTTTACAGGCTAAATTTGTTGCTAAAAATAATTTTTTTCATATATCTATCACTAAATTGGTCTGAAATAAGTTACCAATAAGTTTAAACACTTGCCCTGAGGTAGCTAAGCGTTTAACTCTTCTAGTTTGCCCTATCCTTTTTTTTCTTCCTTTTCTTCCCCGATTCTATTATGGTTGTCAAAACTTCGCGACCTTTTTTAGCTCAAATAACGGTACAGAAACCTTTCCATTTACATTTCTATTGGTCCTTAACAACTTAAATTAATGATTGAATTAATCTATTAGTGTAGAAATTATGAGTAGCAAACTTGTTTGTTTGATTCCAAGATAGTGCTTATTTTGTTCTCTTGCAAGTCACTGCTGTTGATTTTTTTATATATTCGAAATGAAAAGGTTGATGCTTGCATAAATAAATACATACCTTTTTTTTCTTTTTATCTCCGATAATAGTATTAAGCAGTAGATTCACCTTTCACTCTTATTTTATATGATACATGATATAGCAAAAATGGTTTTTATCATCAGCAGTAAAGTTCTCCGTTGCCACTCCCATTAAACAAAAAAGTTACTATTCTGCCTACGTGAAAATAAATTCACCATGCCGATTAGGAGGGAAAAAATCAAACGATTCAGCTTTTATTTCAGATCGTCTGCTTTCCTTTTTTTTTTTTTTTTTTTCCTTCTTTTTTTTCATCATCTCATCTCGTCGACGTCAACTAGACGAGGCATCAATCGAAACATTCCATTCACCAATTTAACTCTCGTATGAGCATCACGTAAGGGTGTCATTGAAAGGATCCTACGAGAACCATTATTAGTTTCGATGAGGAAAGAAAGAAAAAAAAAATGATTTCTTTTAGATGATGAGCCTTCCTTTCTTTTAGGGTGTGGAGCGCGTGTGGTATCCAGAGACAGGACAAGCTATAAATTACGTCCACTTAATATCAGGGAGAGTGGCTGGCCAAAAATAAATAAGACCAGAACATTTCTTGGACATACTAGTGACTTTTTTTTTTAAAAGTTCTTGTTCTCAGTTTCAGATGATCGGCATATTTTTTTCTGGCAATGAATATGTGTTTCAGAACAGAAGAAAATTTTTTTTTTTCATGATATTATTTCAAGGCTAATGAGAGTGGGGGGGGGGGAATTATGAATCGCTTGTGACATAAACCTGATTCACTATTTGTTTTTATGCAAATATTGTACCTAATTAATTTCTGATGACCCTGATAAGTATGTTTGTGTAATGTTGTAAGATATCAACTTATTAATTATTTCAATGTTGCTGACATATTATTTTCATCTGTATCATCAAATATAGGCTAATGTTTTTTCCCCCCGTTTACTGATATCTCAATTTCACAATACATGTATAGATTAGGCTATTTACTTTTAGTTACATATCTAATTAGTGATTGCGCAATTTATTGTTTTTCATTTATTTATATGTAATAGTGAACATCTTTGTTATTATCTGCATGTTTGCTGTTAACATGGATTTTCGAAACTTTTTCGCTACGATAAATAAATAAGTTACAGTTTAAGTGCCTCACGTTTGAAGTTAAGTTATAATTTTAAACTATGTATTCCATCTTGCCGTTAAAGAATTGGGCTTTAGAACGGATAAATAACTTGAATATTTTTAAAGTTTTTAAGCTTTCTAAAAGACGCCAATTTGGTGGCATTTTCCCATTTAGATGAAAACTATCAAAACCGCTGCTTTATTGTCAGTTTTTGCAAATTTTTATGAGCCCAGGTAATAAATACTACATCGGAGTAAGTTTCTAAATGATAAAAATTTGATGTTTTCGTTCAATCAAAAATTCAAATTGATTTTCATTTTGTATTCTAAGGAAATTAAATACAATTTAATTTCTTTTATCAGTTAAAAGTAGTAAATTGTCTGAAAGGTACAGAATGATAGAAGATAAATATTTTTAGGGAACAAAAATGTGATGCTGTGATAATAAAACATGCGGAATTTTTTTTTTTTAAGTTAGTAACTTTAGTAAATTAGTTCCATTGGATAGGATTATACACAATGCTCAAATCCATAATAATGCATTATGCTGCATTTTGATGTTTAAAAAGAGTTAAATAAAAGTTCTTAATATTATTAAGTTATTAATTATTATTAATTAAGTTAATTATTATTTAAGTCCAAAAAAAGAACAGTATTAGAAAAGAAAAACCTATATAAGGAATTGTCTTTTCTAAACAAAAATATTTTTGGTGAAATAATATGCTTATTGTTTAGTCGCTTTAATATAGTTAATTTGATTAATTTTTATTTTTCAGTGGTACTACTAGACACAACATTAGAAAGTTCCTTAGAATGGACGAGGTATCCATATGGACCTCAAGCCAGGACACCAGGAGTAAGTTTTTATTTATTTATTATTTTTAAATATATTTTTGCATGTTTTTACGTTTACTTACGTTTCACTTTCTACTTGTCTAAATTATTTATTTATATTATTGTGAGAAATAATCTTTTTTTGATATGCCGTCTTGTGCGCATCAAATAGTTCACATACGATTTCAATATTTTAATTTAAAGCCACTAAAACAACAATTTGTAACAATATTTAAATTTTAAAACGTACAAATAATCGCTTTATTTAAAATCTATCAATTAAATATACGTGCTTCAGAGGAAAAACAGTAAGTTGTAGTATTTTAGTTCTTTTTTTCTTTTTTTTAAATTTTTATACCAAAGAATTTTTTTTTTTTGTCAATTTTTTTCTCTCAAAGTAATTTTTTTCTTTCTAATTTGTAAAAAAAGTATTCTACCAAAAAATAAATGTAAATTTTGCTTTCAAATTATGTATTTGAATAGATTTTATTGGTCATTAATGCAACATTATTTATAATTATTATTTTTTAAAAATAATATTTTAAAACAAAATATAATGTTTGATTTATTGGATTTTCATGTGGGTGCAACTGCCCCCTTTTGACATTACTTATAGGTAGCTACCTATTTCTGCCATCTTTGATAGAAGTTTTGAGATTGTTAGAATTTTTATTTATTTATTTTCCCCTGTACTGAAGGAACAATTTTTTTATTTTATTTTATTTGCTAAATTGGGGATTATTTATCTTTTTTGAATACGGCACGAAGCCTGTCATACTGGTTCACTTGTACTGACGGTAAACAAAAAGGTTAAAAAAGATTTAGTTATAACAACTACTTAACATCAAAATACTCGTTAACTATCTATTCCATCTGCCTTAGTTATATTGATTTCTAGTGAATTTTGATTTTGCCTTTAAAATACTTATGAGATTATTACTTCTAAAATCAGAAATTATTAACTTATTCTTTCCAAATTGCTGATATTTAATTCTAAATCTATTTGTGCTCCAAAAGAAGAATAAATATAACTGGATAACACTAGTGAATATGATATTCTCAACCTTTTGACGCAGAATTTTTATTAAACATATTTTTCATACTTTTTGCATTATGTTGCATTAATTTAGGTCAAAGTAGGTAAAAAATGTTGTATTTGACATTTTAATAATTTAGACACGTTATTTTCTGCGTTAAAGGTAAAATCATTCAAACACGGCTTCTGAACAATAATTTTTCGAATTTGCATTTATTTGCAGTCATTTAGATCTAAGAGAAACAGTAATTCATTATACTATTTTTTTTAACTTACAAAATCAATTATTAAAATTTTTTTGAATATGAATGAAAAAAAAATTCAAACTGCTTTTTTCGGATTTTATATTTTAATACAAATATAATTCTGATAATGTGTCAGTTTTTTTTTTTAGTATTAGGCTGTTTTTAATTTTTTTTAAAAAAAATACCAAAAAATATTTTTCCTAGTAATAAGAGCGTCAGAAAAAATATATAAAAGAGGCACCTACATCAAAGGGTTAACTAATAGTTTCCTAATTGGGAAATGATACTTATAACTAATTAAAGAGAAAATTTTACTGATGATATATTAGTTTTTAGTCATCAGTTTAGATTTTTAATCTGCTAATGTTAGAGCAAAAGTAGTCTTTCTGAAATAACAGTTTTTATAACATAATCTCAGATATTTTTTGATTTTTTTTAGAGATATTGTATTGGCAAACCCAGTTTATTCTTATTTTATGCAGTTGATAGTATCTACCAGAGTTGGACAAAAATGTAACCGATTACATTTTTCGATTACAATAATCAATTACTTCATGATTACAAGATAACAGAATTTTGAATACAGCTGTAATCGTGATTACAACTTCTAAAAATTTTGATTACAGCTGTAATCAAAATTTTGATTACAACTGTAATCATGATTCCAAGTATTTACAATTACAAGTAATCGCAACAAAAACGATTACGGGTAATTATTATTACAAGTAATCAAAATATATGATTACATGTAATCATGATTGCAAGTAATTGATTAGCAGTAATTATCTGTAATCGATTAAATTTGTAATCCTTTACTGTAATCGACGGCCAACTCTGGTATCTACTAGATACCAAGATTCAGATCTAACAGTCATTGGCGTTGTTTATATGATTAAAACTGCTTTTTGTCTATTATTGAACTACTATCTTTTATTCGTGTTCATTCTATTTTTTTAATCTTTGTATTTAAATATTGTTTTTTAAATTAAAATTTGTTTTCATGTGTTTCAGTGGGTGGAGGAGAGTTTTACGAACTTTGAACAAGGGATCAATTGGCGATCCTACGTAGTGTGTGATGTAGCATATAACAGTGTTAATAACTGGTTATGGACACCTTTCATTGAGAGGAGAGATGCCAATAGAATGTACATTGAAGTGAAATTTAGTATGAGAGATTGCAATCTGTTCCCCGGGATGGCTCTCTCTTGCAAAGAGACATTTTCCTTACTTTATTATGAATTCGACGCTGCAACCAAAGAACCGCCACCTTGGGAACCTGATTCCTATAAGCTCATAGACCGTATCGCGGCTGATGAAGGCCGTTTTACATCCACAAGTGAGGTGATCATCAACACTGAAGTCAGAAGTGTGCCCATCACCAAAAAAGGTGTTTACTTTGCGTTTCGAGATCAGGGGGCATGTTTGTCGCTGATTGCCATCAAGGTATATTACATAACATGCCCTTCAGTCACTCTAAACTTTGCTTACTTTCCTGAAACACCAACTGGTCATGAGCTTCCAGCTATTGTGTCCGCTGAAGGGCAGTGTGTGGCCAATACTGAATCAGTGGATACTCCTCGTCTTCTGTGCAAAGGTGATGGAAACTGGACACTTCCCAGTGGAGGATGCAAATGTGTTGCTGGATACGAACCTGTTGACCAGTCTTGCCAGCGTAAGTTAAACACATGTTTTTACATTATCGTTTGTTTATTTGTTCATTAAATTTGTGGTTGGAGCTGAAAATTTGTGGATCAAACTAATTTCTTCGTTATAAAATGGTATTTTTGAGTTTTTGCATTATTTTATTGAAAGGCTTGAGTCTGTAGGACAAAGTTAAGAAATTTCGTTAGTGGCCAGTTGTAGCATTTCTAACAGTGACCACTTTTTAAAACATTTGACGACGTTTTCAACTATTGAAAATTTTAAACGATTAAAAAAAAAAAACTTTGATATTAAAAATATAAGTCATTCCTTTTGAAGTAGTTTTCAAAATATGGTAAACATTGCATCATTTCTAAAATAAGGACAACTTTTAAGAAACAAGAGTGAAATAAAGTAATTTTTAGAATAATTTAAAATATTCTGTATTTGTTAAGGAAAATAATAATAAAATGCACGAGGGATGCATTTTCAACGAAAAATCTGCAATTAATATCCAATTTATTGATCTCTGCACTTGGTACAATATAGCATTTGTCAAATTCTTCAGCGAGAGTCTTTTTAAGAGTGGCTTTGGATGAAAACAATTCAAGTAGGTAATAAGATGTAACTGTATATTGTGCTGTGTATCGAGTTTATTTTTTGGGGGGGGGGGCAAGACAATATATTTCTTGTCTAGTAAAACTCTCCTTTTTCTTCGTAAAAAATTAGTACCCAAGATTTTGGGGATACCGATAAACTTCCCCTTTTTTAGGAGAAAACTTAGGGGTGACTTATAGGGAGAATCGAATTTGTTTCAAACAAGCAAGTGAGGAATTGTTTGAGATGCATTTTCTCATGCTGAATTTAATGAGAACAACCCCAAGATGGTCGTACTAATACCTTAGAGGTTATAAGGGTTTTACGTACAGAAAGTACAAATTTATACTTATACCTATTTACGCATCTTTTATTGATAGATATCTAAACAAGTGAGACATTGTTTCCTATGCATTTCTTTACAGTGAATCGAATGAGACTGTGCACAAGCCAATAGAATAAATAGTCCGATAACATTTGAAATTTTGAACTATTTGTTCTATTGACTCGCGTATAGTTTCTTCTGATTTATCGTTTAAAAAAAAAAAAATCGTACTTGTTTAAATATTGGTTGCAGATACGTAAATTGCTGTAAGCATAAGTTTATACTTTTTGTTCACAAAGCCCTTATAAATTTTAAACTGTTAGTCCGATCGTCTGCCTCACATGTTTGTTTAGAAAAAAAAAATCGAATTTCCCCTCTCTAATCACCCTTATTTCCTGCAAGCAAAAAAAAAGAAAGGAGGAAAGCGTATAGATGAGAGTTAGGGAATTTTTTCTGATGTCATTTATAATAGCATAACAAAGCTTTTTATCAAAAAATATCTTGGGTATTAATTTTTACAGAGAAACACTTTTTGTTTTGCTGCTATAACTACTGGACTATTTCTCAAAGAGGAAGGAAGAATACAAATAAAATTTTAGGCTTTTTTTTTTTCTTCTCTTTTTCTCAATAGGTATTTGGCGAAAAGTTTTTACTCGCAGTTCAATCCAAGGTTCAAAATCAAAAAATCCTCATTAACTTGACCCCCCCCCCCCTGTCCAATTAAATTTAAAATTGCATTTTACTTTAAACCAACTCTTGCTGTTTTTCTCTTGTATTCTTCTATTGTCTTAAGTAAAATCTTATTAAAATAGTTTGTGCAAAAAATACATTTAGCTAATAATAACAACTAAGTCTATCCAGTGTGATGCTATTGAAAGAATTCTTTAAATTGCATTCTTTATAAATGCAATTTAAATTTTTATATAATTGCATGGTTTTGTTTGATAATACAGGAACTAATTTATGAAAATAGTTTGTTCTGATTGGATGATTACTCAAGCACAACACAAACAATAAAATGATTTTATCGTTTTTGTTATGATATTTTTTACATGTTCCAAAAAACAGAGTTATTTAAAAATAGTTGAGTCATAACATTATTTTTATCTTTAGATAGTATAGTTAGAGTTTTAATTGTAAGTTGCACTGCTATATCTAAATATGTTTATCATAATATTTGTGTACCAAAAAAAAAAAGGAAGACTATACTCATCAAATTACTTTTAAATGGAGTTATTAGTCATAAACAGTTAAACATTTTAGTAAATAATTTTGAGCAAAAAAAAAAAATAATAATATTCCTTTTAGCTATCAGATCAGTATCTTAAGATGAATAATTTTATCAACCCTCCATTGTTGATTAAAAAATAAGATTGACTAAGTTAAATAAAACTGATGTTATATCTTTTTCAATAAATTGTTTTAGAATACTTTGAAATTAATGTATAAATAATTGAAATTTATAAAGTTAGATTTGCGAAATAAAGTTCTCATTTTTAACTGTTTGCTCTAAGTTCTAGATTTAAGATTTGTTGATACCTTAATTTTTAATATAACATACAGTAAAATTGAAAATGGTAGTTACACTCAGCAATTTTGCTCTGAATATTATTTTTCTGAATATGCCTTCTGTAATGAGCAATTGTAAAAAAGCCTTTAAATTAAGAAATTGGAATTAAAAACGTTTGCATTCCAAATGTATAGTAAATTATACTATTGTTTATAATTTTAATAGATACAAATATTTAAAAATGAATGTGTTTTTTTGTGGTTCCCTTTACCTCTATTGACACAGTGCAATCCAGGGGTGACAAGTTTTTGCCACAAAATTCCAATTAAAGCTGGTTAAAAAAAAAAAAAAAAGAAAAAAGTTATAATATTTGCAAAAATAGATGTGCCAGCAAAAACTATTTTCCACTGTTGAAACGTTAAATTATAATTTTTCTTTTTCAGAGTAAATAAAAAATTATAATTAAATAAAGTGAAAATTTATAAATTTTAACACTTTTCAACTAATTATTTAATTAAAAATGATTAATTATATATTTGCTTGTACAAAATCTATAAACGTAAATAATATAATATCAAAAAATTTGATGAAAATTTAAAATGTTAACAGCATTGTACAGAATATTAATGATGCAAAATATAAAATTATCAGTAAATACAAAAATCCTGTAAAATAAGCGAAGTCTTTAAAATTTTTTAATTTATTATTTTAATGATTAAAGAAGTACCCAGATTTAACATTAAGATGCACTTTGTTTTTTTCATTGTAGCAATATAATTTTTGTTGCTTCAACATTCCATAAAAAAAAGACAAACTTAGAAGTGTTATTAATCAGTAGTCTATTTTGAATTTTTGAAAGGACAAATTGGAAAGTAATCTTTCAATAGCAACACTAGTGTACTATAGTGTAGTGTATTTTGTTATACACATTAACAATTAGTTGAAATCTTTTAAATTTATTCTTCATATTTAAATGTAATAAAATGAGTTCCTGTAATAGATTATTATTGATGCATTTAAAATCAAAGAGCTTAGTGATAAACGTCCAAAAGCTGCTTATTAAGTAGCGTCTAATGTCTTTTTTAGTTGCTTACCAAATAGCCTGTGATTCTTTTCTAGCTGTATACCAAACATCTAAAGAACAAAATTGTTCTATCAAATAGTGCTTTTGATGTGTTTTGTAATTGAAAAACTCAGTGGAAGAACACATAAAATGATATTTATGTTAATTTATTATTATGTTAATTTAATTATGATATTTATATTAATAAATTTTAGAAAATTTGCTCTAGATGTTTGTACACATCAAGAAGTTTTTTTTATCAGATATATTTTTCCTAATAAAACTACCTTATTTTAAGACTTGACACAGTAAATTAATGTTCAATGCTTAAAGTTGGCTCTTAAACTTGAAAATATGGATATTATTATTGTTCTTCCATTTAGTTATTTTATTTAAGATTAATCATTATGTTGTCTAATGTTTCAGTGTGTTCACCTGGAACTTACAAAGAGAAGGTTGGAGATGATCTCTGTATGCCATGTCCCATGCATAGTGCTGCTTCCTATAGTGGATCTGTTGAATGCCAGTGTGATAAAGATTATTTCAGGTCACCTAAAGACCCTAAATCTTGGCCTTGCACAGGTAAGTTTTTTATTATTTTCTAAACAGTTTCCATATCAAATTATAAATTTGAATTTTACTTTGTAGTTCTGCATTTCTTGTTTTATCATCTTATAATCATAAATAAATCTACACTGTGCATTTATTGCTTTGTACTTTGGATGGAAATGTATGTAAGAAACTTGCTTTGTAAATCTATAGAAAAGTGCGTACAAAAAACAATTTGGAAATTCAATTTTTTTTTCCTTTCTATTTTTATAATTGCTTGTTCTCTGTGCGCTTTTTTACAGTTTTACCTATCTGTTTAAACTGTTAACCAACAAAGTTTTTTTTTTTTTTTTTTTTTTTTTGTCTATTTGAAAATTTAAAAATGTATTTAGTTCATCGTTTATTTAGTTAAAGTAAATAAAATGTATAAGTTTTTGCATATCTTTAAAAAAAACTATACTTAAATAAAAAAAATTGATAGTCAAAATCCATTTATAATTATAATGATTGTTGGTATTATTTTTATTATTTATTGTCAAATGGCGTAGTTGATGACCAAACAATTGGTGTAGTTTTTTTTTCTATTATTCTTTTAATGTTTATCTAAACTTGTGGAAAAGTTTATTAGAACTTAAGACGTCTAATTTTTGAGAGGGTCTGAATGAAAATTCCATCTGCTAAATCTGCAAAAATGATTAGCTTTTAAAATAACTTGAATCTTGTTTTTACACTAGATAAATTTAAATTGATAAAAATACCTGATTTTTTTCCCCTCCAAAATATTATGGGGATATTCTTTGAGATTTTTAATTATTGAGGGATCAGATACACACTCTCCCCCATGCATTTGGTACCCATCTGTAAACTATATGAAATAGTTAGTTTCATGTTGGTTAAAAAAAAAAGAAGTTATTCTTCAAAGAAAATTGATATCTAAGTTCATTTACAATTAGTTTCCTAAATTCATAGTTAATATAATAGTTTGTTTTTCATACTTTATTTTGCTGTTATGTATAATTTAATTTTTACATTCTATTTTTTAGAACCACCTTCCCAACCTCAAAATTTATCAGAGACATTTGTTGATCAGTCTTCTGTGCTTCTTTCCTGGTTACCTCCGAAATTTTTGGGTGGTCGCAATGACACTTTCTATAAAGTTGTGTGTGACAAGTGTGGTGCTGGTGTGTCCTACGTTCCTGCTCAACAAGGATTTTCTGACACAAAAGTTACAGTTACAGGGCTGAGTCCAGTTACTACCTATACTTTTATGGTATATGCTGAAAATGGAGTTTCTAGCTTCACAAACAGTCAGTTTTCAGAAATCACCATCACTACTGAAGCCTCGGGTAAGGAAGAATACTACACACAAGGTGTTTTGCTATAACTGCCTTTAGTACATATTTCTAAAATCCTTGTCTAATTATGAAGTCAAAAAGGTATACACATTAAGAGATATAGATTATTATTTAAAAAGAGAAGAAGAAAAAAGCTATTAAAATCCAGCGATGCCAACTGCTCCGAACGAGCCAAAATAATTTTTAAAAAAAAAACGCTAAATAGCTACAAAGCAAATTTTGCAAATATTTGACACTTTTGCTTGCTTTTTAAAAGGTATAGCATGGTGTAAGTACTATTAAGTGGTGAATTATATAAACCTACGAACTATTTAGAAATAGTGGTGGAAAAAAATCTACTACATTGAATTTATTAAACCTAGAATCACAATTGATAAACTACCACTTTAAAATATTTATTTGCTGTCCAAAGCAAGTTGACATCTCTGAAAATCTGTACCTATGAGGGAGATTTTATGAAAAACATATCAAAACCAGTTTGATTGTATGGCAAGACTGTGAGGAGGTCTTACAGATGATGCTTATCAACTTTTTTCTACTTTCTAGCATTCAAATAGGTTTTGAGGCTTGCTGTCTCTTCAGTGGTGTTTCTTTAAATTTCTCCGGCATTGTTTTATTTTCTTAACTTAAATCTTAATTAAAGACCAATAATATGAATATTTTTTAAATTTTTTGTCAAGCATTCTAAAATTATATATTAAGGGTGGTTATTATGTAACACACTGAGTGTATGTATATTCTACTAATGAAAAAAGTATTAAATTGAGCTACAAAATGTGAATTTTGATAATAAATTTAATGAAAGCCTACAGATTAAATACAGCATGTTTTCAAAAATTGTTTAATGCCTCATAGTAGCATATTTATTTTATTGTTAAAAAATGCTTTTTTTTTTTTAAATTATGATAGATTTTTTGAAATTTTCTATTAATTTCTCTTTTATAAATATTTTAAATGCTATTTATTGATTGTAAGAGAGTAAAATTAATGAAACCTAAATCTTTATTTCATTTAAGTTAAATTTGGTGTATGAATGAACTTATAAAATAATATTTTATTTATACTTATTTAATGTTTTGAAATAGTATAATTATATTAATTTTTTGAGATTATTTTTTTGCTCTTACAAGTTTAATTCATTTATACTGTTTTTTAATGAAGTATATTTATTGTTTTAAGAAAAGAGGTCTATTATTTATTATGTTTAATTATAAAATTTTATTATTATTTTTTTATATATATAATTTAAGGTAATAAAAGCTACAATATTTATTTAAAAATATCCAGGTGTGGAAAAGTTTTACTTAGTGCTGTATATGAATAAAGCTAGCATTATTTGTGCTCTTTACTCATTCTTTAGCTTTATTTTTATGAATGTGTTTTAATTTATATGTTGATTGTCTTATATATTGTCTTTAATTACAGTTCCTTCAATTGCATCTAATGTTAGAATAAAATCAGTGAAAAGCTCTGAAATCGGCCTGGAATGGGATCCTCCGGATGATCCATTCTCTGTTACTGAAAACTATGAAGTGAGGTATTTTGTGAAAGGTCATGAAAAGAATGGTTCTATTTCTACAACCATGAAAGAGGATATTATCATCTCCAATCTCAGAGAAGGAACCCTTTATGGTTTCCAGGTAAATGCCTCTTTTCATTTATATTATAGTGTATTTTCTAAAACTATTCTTGTCATATTTTTTTTAGATCAGGTTATCCCATTCCATTGCATTTTTATTTATTTATTATTATACTTCGATAATAAAATCTTCTACAAATTTTTTTTTGTATGGCGATGGTTAAATTTTTTCTTCTCAATCCTACTGTAACGAAATAGCTTTTAAGCAGCCTGACCCGAATCGGTGTGGTCTCCATGAAGGGAGACAGCCTTTTGAAGTATATTCAGCATTAAATTTGAGAGATTCAGAAAAATAAACAATATTGACCGTTACCAAAACTACTGTAACGACTTAGGCCTTTAAACTGTCTAGTCCAGAGCAGTGTGGCCCTGTCTGCCTCTTTGAAGGTTAGAGCTGTTAGAAGAAAGTGAGAATGCCGAAGAGTTCAGTAGCGAGAAGCTGAAAGATGTGAACATTTGATGGCTTCTTAAACTTTTTCCAAAAATATATCTGTATCAAATTTTGCCTATAAATTTTTTTAAATGATAAATTTTTTTTAAATTTTCTTAAATTCTTCCTTTTGTTGGTGATGATGATGTATATTTGTTTGTAACTGAGGGGCCAAGCCAATCTGGCCCTTTTTGCAACATTACACTCTGTAAGTTAACTCAAGCATTTTGAATCTGGATGATTTTCTCCCATGTTATCCGGAATAAAAGTGGTAAAAAATTTTTTTTTTTGCATGAACTTTTTCAGATGTTAAAAACTTTTGAGTGTTTAGATACTTGATGTTCACCATTTCTAATGTGTTCAATACATTTTAGAAAAATAGTCAGTTTTTAATTTTGTGTAAAATTATCTTGCCAACATAATTGCATGAAAAATTCCACAATTAACTCAATTTATTATTTTATAGCAAACTGCTTTTTCCCCTAATAACTTTTCAGTCCAACTTTAATGTAACATGAAAATTTTACTACTAATGTAAACTTAGTTTATTGTTATTGATAAAAGACTATTTTTACTACATTGTTTATTCAGTATTATTTTATAACATCAAATGACAATGAGTATTTATACTATCTCTTTTGTGATTTGTTGATTCCGATTGCTTGAAATATGTTTTGTTCTTTGCCTTTTAATGTAACACATTTATTACTCCCCTCTGATTTCTTACAGCTTTTTGTACTTCATTTTACTTACATTATTTAAAATCATATCTCGTTTCTAGGTACGAGCAAAAACTACTCATGGTTGGGGTGATTACACTAAACCAATATTTAAAATGACTGGAGCAAAACTTGCAACTAGAGGTAATAATATTACTGGAATATTTGAAATATGTCTTTTAAAAACCCATTCTTAATTATAAGTAATCCAAATTAATTTAACTATTATTTTAATTTTTAACTATTTTTTCATTCATTATATGAATGAAATAGTTGATAAGTTGTTTATAGTATATTTGAAGTTGCTGTATTTTTTTTAATAATATGTCAGTAACAGTATAATATGTTATAAACAGTTTTTTTTCCATTTTATAATTGTTATTAGTTACTGTTTCTTTAAAAATATAATGTTTATATTTCTTCTTGTTAGAAATTGTGTAAATGATGAGAAAATTTTTATTGAATGTAAATAATAATAGTCTGAAAAATGTTTTTCAAATGAGGTATTTTGGGTGAAACTTTATTTTTATTTATAGAACTTGTAACTGACGATCAAGTTCAAGTGCCAATCATAGCAGGAGTTGCTATAGCAGTACTTCTTCTCATAATTATAGTTATTGTTTGCATCGTCTTTTACATTCGAAGGTAAGTTACACAAATAATTTTATTTATTTCACTTAATTTATTTCCTATTGCTTAAAGTTTGCCTATTTATTGTTGTTATTTCCAAACTAATAATGCTTTAAATACAAATTTCTTCTAGAAGCTCTGATGAGTGTAATAAAAAGCAACCAAGTGATTGTGATACCTTAGAATATCGAAATGGGGAAGGTAAGAAATGTAAGGATTTTTGCTTTTATTTTCTTATACAAAACATTTTGAACACTAAATTTTTAATTAATTTCTTTCCTCTTTCATTTTATAAGATTTGAAAATCAGCTACATATTTTTGAAAATCAGTTATATTTACTGCTGTTACATTATTTTTATATTATTTTAAAAACTTTATTCCAATTATCGGCAAATTGGTATTTTTGATAATGATTATTTAAATTGTCAGATTCTTCATCTGTTTTTAAATCTCATGCTGAATTTTTATTTCTTAATTTTAAAGAGGAATTTCATTTTACCTTTAACCAACACTTTGAAATGAAATAAATTCTATAATTATTTAATATTCAAAGTATTGATTTTAATTAGAATAACTATTTATAAAAATTTCCATATTAAAAATTAGTATGTAATTTTTAAAAATTTTAATTGTTTGTAAATTGGTATTTCTAATGATTTTTTGATAATAATTATTTAAACTGCCAGAGTTTTCATTTGTTATTCAATCATGTTCTAGATTTTTACTTTTAAATTCAAACCAGAAATTTCATATTCTGCTTAATCAACACTTTGATAAAATGTGTTAAAAGTGAAATAAATTCTTTAATTATTTAAGTATAGATAAGTAAGAATTAAGTAAGAATGATTTTTTTGAAATCAGCGAGATATTTTTTTATTTATTTGTAACTGTTTAATATGTATAAGTTTTTCTTAATGATTAAGAATTTCTTGTAATAGTTTCTTTGGTTAAAAATTTTAAAATAGGTTATATTTTTGTAATATAAATATAATTTTTACTGTCTATTGATTATTCGAATGACCTAAATGCAAATTCCATTGAGGATCTTTTTAATTTGTTTTATTTTTTAAATTTATATATTTTGTTCTGCCATCAGCCCAGTTTTTATATGTTTAAATAAATTTTTATAATTGTCTTTTTGTATGTGTTTTGTCCATTTATCCTGTGCTTGAATTTTGGGCTTGGCTAATATTTGGTGATGGTTGATGGCCCCTGCTTAGCATTGCTTTTATATCCTCTGTGCATTCTATTATAACCATATTTGCATGACAACATAATTGTCTAAAATATAGATAATTTGTTTTTCTGCCTAAATTTTATAACAGAAAATTTTTCTGGCTGCAGTTTTTTTCTGCAAATTATTAATTAATAATTCATTCTTTATAAATCATGAAATAAGTTTGAGAGCTGTTAAAAGTTTTTACAGTTACTAATTCATTCTTAACCTTTGATATAAAATTAAATCGATAAATAAAACTTTTCAAATAACTCCCATTAATTGCACCTAACAGTGTAAATTGTTTTGCAAATACTCATTAATAAAATACTGAACTCACTAAAATAATAGATTTATGAAATAAATTGAGTTGTGAACTCATATACACTATTGACACTTTCTAAAAAAAATATGTTTAGGTGTATTCTGTCCTCGATTAAAACTGCCGAAGTCAGAAGAATTTTTTGTTTTACTCACTCTTATAACAAAACTATGAAATAATTAATGATTTTAATTACATAGCACAGTATATCACTTAATTACAATTTTATGATGAATAGGCATTAGTTTTGCTTTCAAGCAGCGTTGATTAAAAATGTCAAGCTATCAAGTTCTTTAACCCATTATTGACTGATATAAAATGATTTCTACTTTCAAAAGATTGTTATAATCATTGTTTTATTTTAATTGTTGTTTTGTTTTAATTTTTTTTAATAAATGATACAGTCTAATAATCAGTTAGCAAATTTTGTTTGCAGACTTTAAATCAGCTTTTTTAGGCACGTAAAACCATATTTAATTTTAGAAAATAAATTACTACTTATCATGAAACATGTAAATGTAATAAAGATACTAGCATTGGTTTATTGCGATAAATCATTTTGATTGAATTAATTGCACTATTTCAATATATGTATATTTAAAATCTTAAATATCTTTGCTTGTCATAAAGTCTTTCAACTGGATTTCTTAGGGGTTTTCCTCCATTATACTGCAATTTGCATTGCTAAAGGTGCCTACATAAAATGATAATTTGTTCCAACTATAAATTATTAAATGTATTTAAACATGTACATTTTCATTCTTGATTCAGCACTCCCCATGTATAGAGTGGCATGCCATACGGTTAGGTTAGTTAACACACAAAATTTTCCCAACAAAATATTTTGACAATAACAACTATGTTGTATAATACAAAATAATAATTTAACAATAATGCTAATTTGCTTATGATTTAAAAAAATCCTACTGCAGTTATAGTTTTATGCAAGGAACTGTAATGAAATACTTATAAAAGCTTAATATCTTTCTGGTTTATTTGATCATAATAATTTTAAGATCACGAACCAGTCATAATTTAAAGCAAAGAGCAACAGTAAAGTGCTTATGAAGGTATTTTCTTTGGCGTTTCAATCTGTAATGAGTTAAAGAAACAATATGCTTAAAATTTTTATACAATGAATCCTGATATCTCTGTGCCTTGTAATCATTATTAAAGGAGTGAGTTTCATTTCTGAAATAAAAATGTAGTCCTTTAAAAAAAAACGAATCACAAACTGACATATCTGCCTTTCTACCCCTAACAGTAGTGCCAGCTCTTGTTCACCCACCTATTGTTCCCACTGCATGGTGTAAGTAGCTGTTTTGCTGTCTCTCAATAATATCTGCGCTATGTCCCTGTTTTTTTTTTTTTTTCTATGTGTGTATTTTAATATCCTACTTACATTAAACGTTTTTCTAGTTTTTATTTAACCATTGTGATTTCGAATAAATTATGGGTGAGTTAGATAATAAATGCTGCATCAGATGATCAAAAAATGACCGATTATTTGATAATACAAAAAGTGATTTACCAAAAAATGACTGATTATTTGATAATACAAAAAGTGATTTATCAAAAAATGACCGATTATTTGATAATACAAAAAGTGATTTATCAAAAAATGACCGATTATTTGATAATACAAAAAGTGATTTATCAAAAAATTACCGATTATTTGATAAAACAAAAAGTCATTTGTTGCATCCTGCTGAAATATCAGTAACATTTCATCTTAATAAGTTTTAAAATTGAATGTAAAGTTTGTCCACAGATTGTGCTTCAAACAAGAAAAACTATTAAAAAATTGTACTGAAATAGCCTCCATTTTCAGCCAAAAATGTGATACAATCTCCGGACAGAATCAGACATTCATTTAAATAATTTAGTTGGAATGGACAGGTCTGTAGCAAATAACATAGTTTTATAGTTCTTCCTGTTTGCAGCACCATCTATTGATGAACTAAGTAACCAATTTTGAAATTTTGCGAAGTATATTCCTAGTTTCTTGAGCTGAGTGCAACAAACCGCACTTTTCTTTCTTCAGTTTTATTTTTTTAAAATTATTTTTCAAATAATATGTAAATTATTTTTTAGAACACCCAATATTCATTGTTAAAATTTTTGAATAAACTTCATTTGAAATGAAGTTCAATTTATTCTTTTAATTAAAAAGTTCATCAGTGGTAAATTAATAGATATTAAAAGAAAAATATTTGAGACTATTAGAAAAAAGTATTGAAAAAAAAAAGTACTTTGGAAATTAATTAGTTGTGGTTTTTTGATTTGAAATTTGTTTCAGAGTTTCAATACAAGTACTTAAAACTATTTCGTAAAATATAGTTAAATTCATTGTTGTATAAAGTTTTTATTGTGTTTTTTGCATTAGAAAAGTAATGTTTATTAACTCCTTTGCAAATTTTTTCAGTTAAAATGTTTTAGACAAAATTTCCATTTAATGTATCGAAAAATGTTGCCTCCAAATTTGGCTTACATTGAATGTTATAAATGATCCTAATAAAATTGAATTTATATTATCTTTAAATTTCCATTTTATTTATTTTAGTCTTCAAATTTCCATTTCTTTTCTATATGAAATATATTCAGTTAGTTATATATATATATATATATATATATATATACCTATGAGGTTACATGACTTAGGGGCCGTTCAAAAAGTACGTACATCCCGAAGGGGGGGAGGGGATTTGCTATTATGTACGGTTTTGTACGATGGGGAGGGGGGGGAGGTATTATACAAAGTACGTACTTTATAAACATACACCAAATTTAAATTTGACTTTATCCTACACACTCCTTAAGTAAATGTTTAATTTTATTCAAAACATAATTATTCTAATTTTTATGAAAAAGGGGGGTAGACTAATAAAATGTACGTACTCTAAGGGGGGGGGGAGTAAGACCTTATGTACGGTAATGTACAAAGGGGGGGAGGGGCTTAAAATTTCTCCATTTTTGTGTACGTACTTTTTGAACGGCCCCTTATCTAAATATCTGCTCCAAAATACAATTTTAAAATTTAGAATGGTAGCCTTGAATGAATTACAAAATATATACTATATAAACAAATTAAAATATTTAACTATTATTTAATATTAGTAATTGTTACGATCAGTATCTATAGTTGTTAAAAAAAATTGCCTTTCTTTAATTTGCTGTACGTCAACTTATTTATTCCAAATTTAAATTTCTTCATAATACTTTGTTTCTTTAGATTAAATGTCATTAAAAAATTTAAGTGAAAAAAAATGCCGATTGAAAACTTTTTGGTTTTATTTAAGAAAATTGTAAAATTTACAAAAGTTTAGAATAGAAGTTCTCAAATTTCAAAAGGAAAAAAAATATCTAAATTGAAAATATATTTGAAATTCTTAGAAAAAGAGTACTTTTTCAAAAAGTGTATGTTAAATTATTTGCTATTTAACATTGAATTTACTTTTAAATTCAATCTGGATTTGATTGTTCTAAAGACAAATTATTTTTTTATTTGAGTACAAGTTTCATTTTTTATTATATTAAAGGAAACTTATTTACATGTTTTCAAATAAATATTTTCAATGTTATAATTTTTGCATTAAAAAACTTTCTAATTCTGACATTAAATGGAGCACTTTTTATTTTTTACATTTTTCAATACATTTAAATGTCTAAAAGTAATAAATCTTTTTTCATATAGTGACCACTCCCTTGTTTACTCAGTGCGGAGCTGCAAGAGCATATATTGATCCTCATACTTACGAAGATCCAAATCAGGCAGTTCGAGAGTTTACTAAAGAAATTGATGCATCACATATCACCATTGAATCTATTATTGGGGGAGGTAAAACAGAATAAATTCATATTATTTTTTTTCTGTAAAAAAGAAGTTGACAGTGCGGAAACTGCAAAACTTAGTGCTAATTTTTTTTTGTAATTATTAAAAATTTAAATCATGATTATAAAACTAGAGAAAGTTTAAAAATAAAACAGTTTAACGATTAAACAATTCTAAAAAAAAATATTATTATTTATTTGTTAATTTATTTTTTGTACATTACAGAAAGAGTATTGAATTAATGGAAATATTTTTCTATAAATTCTGAAGACTTGAATTTGGTACTCCAAAGTTGTTTGGCTCTTTAAAGTTCTAAAATCTACAAAAATCTTTTCCATTATTTATTTATTTATTTACTTTTTTTTAAAAATTTTTTACGATGTACATAAATCTTTTTCTTGTTATGTGCAAACTTCTTGGAACTGTAATGGAACATAATTTAGTTTTAGAACCTCTAACAGTGCAGTTTTTTTTATTAAATGGTTTAACGCTATTTTAAATTACAGTTTAGCAATTGAATTATTTATATTTTATACAATAAATGTTATGTACACAACATTTCATTGGGCTTGCATGCACATCTTTTTGAAAATTCTGCTTATTTAAGTTTGAAATGATATAATTTGACTTGGATAGTATTTCTTTAAAATTAATGCAAAAATTTTTTTTATTGAAAATTGTGTTTCTATCTTTTTCCATTTTTCTTAAATTAATTCTAAAAATAGTTTGATAAGATTTTTAATGGGTGTGTAAAAATTACTACTTTAAAAGTATTAAATTAAAAAAGTATTTCTAAATATTTTAGAAAATATTTTCAATGAGTGTGTAAGTATTACTACTTAATATATAAAAAAGTATTCCTAAATATTTTGAAAATTACTTCTTAATGTATTAAAAAGTATTTCTATATACTTTGGAAAATATTTTCAATGGGTATGTAAAAAATACTACTTAAAATATTAAAATGTATTTCTAAGTATTTTGGATAATATTTTTAATGGGTATGTAAAATTTACTACTTAAAACACTAAAAAGGGTTCTCAGGATTGGCATCAAAAAATTATTTTTAAGCAACCTCTGATAAACTATGTATTTATTTGCGTGATTTTTTTCTTCCTAGGTGAGTTTGGAGATGTTTGTAAAGGTAGGTTGAAACTTCAAGGTCAAACAGAAGTAAGTGTGGCCATAAAAACCCTGAAACCAAGCTCATCAGACAAGGCTCGCATGGACTTCTTAACTGAAGCCAGTATTATGGGACAGTTTGATCACCCCAATGTTATATATTTGCAAGGTGTTGTTACCAAAAGTAATCCTGTGATGATTATAACTGAATTCATGGAAAATGGATCATTGGACACATTTTTAAGGGTATGTTTCAACTTTTAATTGTTCATTAGCTATGTAAATACCCTTTCAAATTAACCTTTGCTTGCGGTGTTCCATGTTGTACCATCACATGGGATCCACATGTTAACCATCCGTTAGCAGATGGTTAATTTAAAAATTATGTAATTTAAATTAAATTGCCTCCATTTATTGAAATCTATGAAGTTAAAAGACTTGGCAAAATTAATCTAATGTTGTATGGTTGAATAAAACTAAAATAAGATCTTTCATCTAGTAACCTTATTCTTTTAAAAAATGTCTCTTAAATTAGATTTGTTTGATAAATTTCATGTTTCAGGAATTTTAAATTTATTTGTTTCATTTAGGCTAATGATGGCAAATTTCAAGTTATCCAGTTGGTTGGTATGCTTAGAGGTATTGCAGCTGGAATGCAATATTTAGCAGAAATGAATTATGTGCACAGGGTAAGTATTGTAATTATTTATTATTATTCACTATTCTACATTTCAATGTATTTTTATAATAAATGTTTTAGAGCAATAAAAGAACATTTATAATTTTTGACAATTTAACTTTTTTAGGATCTTGCCGCTCGAAATGTTTTAGTCAATGGCAACTTAATTTGCAAGATAGCAGATTTTGGGCTATCCCGAGAAATAGAAAGCGCTACAGAAGGAGCATATACCACAAGAGTAAGAACTTTTTTAAACAAATGTTACAAATATTTAAAATAACGTACATAAGTTATTAAAAAAATAAATAAATTTTTGAAACTCATAATTTTTCTAGTATCTCTTTTTATCATATTTTGCGTGCATTTTGGAGAATAAAATTTTTAAAATTGCATGATATTTAAAAAAAAAGAAATTATGTAAACCTAAAATAGTTAATAATATAAATGTAAATTTTGTTATTTTCTATTATGTATAGTTCTATCATCTTTTGTTTAAAATCGTGTACGTATAGGCTTGAAAGGCTAATAAATAAAGTTCTTTTTAACAATATTTTCAAAAAATATTGGGAAGAAATTCTTTGTCTAGTTACTTACCATTGTTTAGATTTTAAACATAATATCTAAAAATTAATAAATAAATAAGTAAATAAAAAAAACTACTACTAAAGTAATATTACTACTCATGTGGATTAACTACTTCCAATAATTACATAGTCAAAACGTTGTTTACTAGATTTTTATTATTAACTGTTATTTTTAACTAGCAACTTTAAGCTATTTTTTTTCTTCTTAGTAGTTATAACTATTGTCTATTTCCATTAGGGTGGTAAGATTCCGGTGCGATGGACAGCCCCTGAGGCTATAGCTTATCGAAAATTTACTTCGGCCAGTGATGTTTGGAGTTATGGTATTGTATTCTGGGAAGTGATGTCATATGGTGAGAGGCCTTATTGGAACTGGTCAAATCAAGACGTGATAAAAAGTATTGAAAAGGGTTACAGACTTCCAGCGCCGATGGTAAACTTGTTATTTCATTAATTGTTGATAATAAAACTATAAGGAGTCCACTCATATTATGCATGAAATAAACATTTCTTTTATTTAGTTGTTTTTTTATTTAAAATAGAAAAATTTTATAATACTTGTTCTTGACATGGCAATGTATCTTTGGCAACGTATCAATATTAATGCCGTGAAATAATTTTTACATAAAAGTGCTTAAAAACACTAAAATATGCATTTAAGTACAGATTATTTATAAAAGAAATGTAAGTTATCAAGAGCAATTAAAAAAAATTTCCAACAATTTTGTCAATTTCGGTTGGTTTTAAATTTAAAGATTGTGAAGTTAATACATTTATGAACAATTGTGGTTATCTATATTTTATTTTATTATCCCAAAGAGTTTTACCCTGATTCTATATTATTGATTTCGATTATCTTAACCTTTAACACAAAGCATGATAGACTGTTTTGAAACAATTTTATATTTAAATAAACTTGTAAAGTTGATTTCAGCATTAATGTCACTTAATGCTACACTGGCGAGCTATTGACGACAATTTTGGATAGAACTCCGAAGTGTATGTCTTACTTTCAGTGTAGTGTGAAGTTAATATTTAGTTAGCTACATTATCTTTATTTAACACTGTAACAGGATTTTGCTTTTATTTTTAAGCTGGGAAGTAGCATGTTTGGCAGTTTAAATTCTTATAGTACAAGATTTAGCATTTAAAGTAAAAGATTTATGCTCATTAATACCTTTCTCAATACTGTTCTTGAGAAAATTCAAATTTTACTTACCACAATTATGTAACATTTGTAATTTATTTTTAATTATATGTTAGCAATGTTTTTCTTTTTAAATTTCAACTCAGAAATGAATTAGAATTAGCTCATGAGCTAATTTTTATAAAATGAGATCAATTTTGCTTTCTGATTTCAAATCTATTAAATTCAATTAGAGTTTTACCATTTGATACATTTTTATGTTATTTATTGTATTTCTCTGTGCTTATTTGTGCACAAGCTATTTAAGCACTTAAAAAATTTTTTTAAATATTGCTAAAAAAAATTTTTTTTTTTCAATAATTTTTTATTTATTTGTTTTTGTAATATTTGAAAGTAATTAATGATTTAAACATTGTAGTGGTTAAGAGATGATTGAATAATGAAAGATCTTTTTGTAGCTTAATTTTAAACTAATTTTTTTAGTTTAGATCTTATATTGAATTTTTCCTCCTAGATCTAGAATCTTCTATTTCAAATTTATTTCTTGAGGAATGCACAAAATTTTTTGAAAATGTTTAGTCATCAATGAAGGATGTCATTTTTAAATGTATTTCTTGACCTCTATGTTTCAGGATTGTCCTGAAGCTTTACATCAGCTAATGCTAGATTGCTGGCAAAAGGAGCGGGCTCACAGGCCTACATTTGCTGTTATTGTGAAAACATTAGATAAGTTAATGAGGTGTCCAGAAAGCTTGAAGAAAATTGCTCAGAACAGGTAAAAGCATCCAATCAACACTAAAAGCCAATTTGGAAACATTTGCATTCTTTATAATTTTAGTAACTATAATATTTTTTCCTTAATCTAAAGTATTTAAAATGTTTTATTTATTAATAAATTTAGTGAATAGCAATTCACTCTCTGAGGTTTAGTGACTCACTTAGAACTACTTAAAGGCAGAGAAGTAATTCCTGTATGCTGAGGCTGTTGAGCTGAAATCATGAAGTTAAAAAATTTTTTTCTTTGATGCCTATTATAGTTAATTAAAAGTTAGGTCATATCAGATGATTATTATATATTATATTGCACCGTGGTGAGTCAGGGGATAGAACGTTCGCCTTCCAATGAGGTGAACTGGGTTTGAATACCAGTGATGACTGGTTGATAGGAAATTCCACGTCCGCTTTGCACCGACCACAGTGCTAATATAAAATATCCTCAGTGGTAGATGGATCATAGGTTAGAGTCCCCTTGCCGTCAGACTAGCCGTGGAGGTTTTTGTGGTTTTACTCTCCATGTAATTCAAATGCGGGTTAGTTCCATCAAAATATTCTCCACAACTCAAATTTCCGCCAATACTTGATCCAGGAACCATAGTAGTTATGTAATAGTCTTAGTATGTATTTGTCATAGTAGTTATGTTAATTTAAACTCTTATGTAAATTTTAACCGTATTCTAATAATAAATGAATAAGTAATCATCAAAATTGAAGCTTTCTTTTAAGGAAGTTTCTAAGCAACCTTTTCCTCAGTATGACAATGAACCACCTGATCTTCACCTTTTGTATTCCGAAATCTCTCATTAAAAAATAAATATATAATTCAGAAATATTATTTACTTAGTAACAATATCACTACTTTCTTTGTATTTAATGAAAGTTTTAATCAAACATTAAGTCTGAGTTAAACTTTCAGAAAAGTTCAGAGTTAAGCTTCAACTTCTGATTTAACAGCTCTGCTGTTTCTAACTTCTCTGAATGAAAGCAAAAAAGAGCAGAGGGAGAAAAAATGTCTAAGTTTGGATTAGTTTTGCAGTTATAGTTTAATAGAAAGACCTTGTTCTTGATTTTAATTGTAAAAAAAATTACTGAAAGGTGCACTTATAAAACAAATTATCATTTTGTTTGCAGTTGTTTAAAATTAAAACCCTCTTATTTGTATTTCATGTATAAGAGTGCTATGGAGTGGGGGGAAAATTCATTCTGGTGGGTGTTAGTCTTATTTAAGAGCTTATTTTCCAATCATAATCATCGTATTTTAACAAAATAGCCGCTAAACAGAGAAATCAGGATGATTTGGAAAAATTTAAGGGACTACATTGGTCTGGAAACAGTCAAATTTGTTTAAAATGTGAAAACGCCAGGGAAAATAAATTAATTTATGTTACTAAATATTGAATTCCCCCCCCCTAAAAAATAGTTTTTAATATTTTTTTTTCTGAATTTGTTTTTAACTTCAATGGGACATATAAGTGTTTTGATATATATTCTATGGTTTAGAATAAGACAAAACTGTCATTAATTTGAAACTTTTACCAAGATTAGGAAAATTCACTAAAATCTTCTTGGAAAAGAGGGGTTAAGAGTAATTTTTGAACAATTGATTTTTTTAAATCTTTATATCGCTCATGGGCTGCAATGGTGGCACAACTCAAAGAACACTTGTTTTGGACTAAGAACAGTTGTAAATATTATAATACACATTCTTTTCAGCAGCAATACTAACACAACTCATAATTCAACTTGATGGTAATCTTCGTTTAAGCAAACTAAAGCATTTCTTATGCATTTTCACTAGCAATGAAAACTTTAAACCCACTTATCTCAAAACTTGATTTTTTGAGTTGTGCTGCTATTGCAGCCCATGAGCTATATATATATATATATGTGTGTGTGTATATAATAGAATTGTGATTTCTGGAAATTTAATTAATATTTTATTAATTTGTTAATATTATTTCTGCCTGGGGTATTAAAGTCTTTTATTCTTTAGGCATCAAAATCCACTGGACCCCAATGCTCCTGACATGACACAGTTCAAAACCGTTGACGAGTGGCTCAGTGGAATCAAGATGAACCGCTATCAGGAGAATTTTCAGCAGGCAGGTATCACGACCATGGATGCAGTCACTAGGATCACACTGAAAGACTTGACAGCTTTGGGTGTGACTCTAGTTGGTCACCAGAAGAAAATCATCAACAGTATCCAGACAATGAGAGCTCAGCTAAATGCAAACATGTCTGAAGGTTTTCTGGTATAGCAAAGCTCAAATTAGCTTCACTAGGATTTCAAAATAAATTTGTGTGGTCGCTTACTGATGACAATATTCAGTGCAGTGACCCCATCTACAACAGGTGCCATTGCAAATGAGGCAGTTTTGTCCTCACATCAGTGTGTCGCCGTTTTGGTGTCATTGGCTCTTCCTGCCGGCCTACCATATGCTCATCGATGGCATCTGTTCCTATCTGGGATAACCAGATTAGTCAACAATAAGAAGAAATTTGGTTTTTGTATATATTTGACATATCAGATTATTGGATATATTTCATAATGTGGGCCTAATTCCACAATCTGAGATTATCCCACCGGCATGCCAGGACAAAAGTTTGGTTGCGGTTGCATATCATTCCACTTGAATGCAAATAAATGCTGATGTGTACTTAAAACCTTATCCGCAACCGTAGCATCACGAACGATGCTCGTCGTTATTTTCATTTTCATCTGTGATCTTCCGTGTGTAAATATTGAAGGGCTGTGTGTGTTGTGTAAAGTGTGTAAATGTGTTTCATTTCCTCTCTATTATTCCCTTACGATGGAAACCATGGTGCTTATTATTTGTGACAAAATGGCAAAATTCGCCCTCTTTTTTTTTGTTATCCATCCTCGACGAGTGCGTCATTGTTATCGCCTGCCCCTTGCTTCTTGCATGTTCCGTTACGGGGATGATTTTAATAGTGATTTCATTTTGTTAGAACCATTTTTATAATTTATTTCTGTGATGCATGCACTATAGAAACAATGTTCTTGTTCCTTTTTTTCTTTTTTGAAAAACTTTTAGAGTTGAAACAGCTTGTGTACAATGGCAAACTATCAATATATGCAAAGATATAAATATATATATGAGTAGAATTATTTGTTAAATGTAAATTTTTTGATAGAAATAGTTCTGTTTTACACAAGGAATCTCATCATGGCAATACTAAGTGTGGAGAAGTAGAGTATTTGTATTGTTGTGTCACATGAAGCTTTTTTCTGGAATGACTGACAATTCAATCATTTTTCTTTCAACAAATGTTTTTTCTTCAAGCACTGAAACTCACAATCACCCTAAGATCAAACTTTTTACTCTTGATTCACTAATCAGCATTTTATAAAATTAGCAAGTAAAACCAGAACTACACCAAAACTTCTAGGTTAAAAATAAAATTGTGACTGAAAGTTATAACAATGATAGGTTTTAAATATAAAACACTTTCCAGATTTGATACAAATTTCCATTCCAAAAATCTGTACAATTTTTAGATATTAAATGTAGGCACTTGATAGAGTTTTTATTAATGTTACAATTTAATGTGCTGCAAATTTGCCCAAAATTGCATTGAAAGGCTAATGGCAATTTAATGATAAGCCACTTTTCAAAATTGTTCAAGAAAGTCTTTATGTGAAAACATCAGTTTCCACATATGCCTGAAGATCATGCTGCTATCTAGGAATTTGTTAAACACCTATCTGGTTATGAAATTAAGGAACAAATTGATACAAAAATGTGGCGTATAACTATATTGCCCTTTGCACTTCAATTATAGAACATGGCAAGATGAAATATGTCAGTTTCAGCTTGCTTTAAGCTAAATTTTTGGTTAATGAAAACTGCTGTTTTTATTATTGAAATTAAATATTTTTTTACAGATTAAAAAAAAAAGAACGCTTTATATTCAAGATCGAATTGTTGTAATGCTCAAGCTATTTTAAGTTACAATAAAACAATTGGTGTTCTACACTGATTACATGTAATTTATTTTATTGTTCATGTGTTTTTCTTTAATTTGTTCAATTAAAAAAAATGAATCTTTCATTGTTTTTAAATGGACAAAACAATTTATCTCAGCAACTTTGTTTATGCATATTCCTTCAATAATTCTATATTTTAAAATTCACCAGTTATGTGATATTATATTCAGGCCATATAATTTTATTCATTTTTACATTTTACGTGGAGGCTCTGAAAAATTTTTTAACAAAATTTATTTTTTTTGTTACTTTTTATTCATAAATTCGTGCCAAAGCTTTTATTTATTCTTTTTCACCTTTTTTTTTACTGTAAGCTTTTAACCTCATTGTTTATGTTTTGAGTGTTACTTCACTGAGCATTTTATCGGTTACAGTTTTAATTGAAATAATTAATATTTCTTTGAAATTAATTTTGAAAGCATTTGTAGGTATTATCAGGCAATAGTTTCTTTTAGCATTATATTATAAATGTAAACGGAAGGTATTTCTTTATTAAATTTTGCCATTATATCATTGCATCAAGCAATTTATTTTCCATAATTTCACATAAACTTCAAAGTCATTGAACTGAAAAGATTACTATTTTTTTTCTATCTTTTTCATAAAATAATTACTATTTTTAGACCTGGTAATGATAAGCTGTTCAATTTCCTCCAAGATATTTAAATGAATGTTTCTTTTTATAGTATTTACACTGAATACACAGTTTAAGATTATTGCACATAAGATTTTTTATTCTTAAATAGCATTGTTGCATCACACGTTGAAAATAAATCGCAATTCAATATCACTTGTTTCATGTATAAATGTAAAGATGTGTGTGGTATTAAAAAGCAAGTTTATTTTATTTCAGAATCATTTCTTGGATAATATAAAAATTGTTTTTAACTTTGAATTCAAACTAATACCAATGCTAAATTAGAAACTTTTCATAATTGTACTCAAAATATTGTTTAAAGTTTATTATTCATGTATTACATTTGTTATTCAAAAAATTTTAAACAGTAGGCATGTATTTTTTAAAGCTTGGCGATATATCATGAAACTTGAATTTTCTTTTGATATTACATTGATAAATATTAAATGTATGATACTTATTGACATTGATTATATGATTATTATTAAAAACAATAACTAGCCAATACAATAAAGTTCGTAATATTTCCAAAAAAGATTATTACCAAATGCTATAATATCGGAAATATTATTGATATCTATTATTAGCAAATGCAATGTTTTTTCCGAATGATAATTTATTTAAAGTTACAAAAATATTGTTCATTAAAAAAATAATGATTTTTTGGGATATTAAAAATTCAGACATAGTCAATTTTATCTCTAAGTAATTGACTCAAAATAAGACTCTTGATTTTTTTTTTTTTTTTTTTTTTGGCTTTTTGCTTAAAGTATGTTTTATAGTCTAGTTATTAGACATATTTATTGATGAATTAACTAGTTGAGTGTAAATAAATTGAAAAATAGACACTTGTTATAGTAAGGTTTAAAATGCAAAATTTTCCTGCACATCTAGGTTAAGTAATCAAAATGATATGCTAATTCTGGCATAAAAACTTAACACTGGCAAGATACGGTTTATTTATAAATTAAAAAAACTTTATAAGTAAATTAGTTTTTCATTAATTTAGACGATTTAAAAAACTTAATATGCTGTTATGGGTGATAAGCATAATCAGATTAGCAATAACATTTGTATGACTAACTGTATACTTTTATAGCACAAACACTGCATTTGTGCCTTAAAATAATGCACATTTCAAAATTGTCTTGTTCGTTAAGTAAAAATTTTGATGGTTCTTTACAAAAAGAACTGAAAAATGAAATTATGCACAGAAAGTTTTCATTTACTTGATTTTTGTTTAAAATTATTTATAAAGTGAATAATATTTAGTTACTTAATATTATTTTACTGTTTCTTAAAAAGAAAAAAATTTTTTTTTTTTGTTTTCCATTTTATTTTAATCCATAATTTTCGAGAATTTTTTATTTGAGTTAATATTAAAAAATGTTATTGTGTGAATTGTGAGTGGTATTGCTAGCGCTCTATATATTATATATAAACCTATAAGTCAGCAATGTATTGTAACATATTTGTGCGATGTTAGGAAAAGCTCATTGAATTATAATGTGATACATTTCTTTATGTTTAACTGCAATTAATTAATTTTTCATCCAGAATTTTAAAGCATATTTTTAAACAAAATGTTTTAATATATCTTAAAATATATAGTTTCATTCTTATTAAAATGTTTATTTGAGTTGCTATTAAAAAGTATTTTTTCGATTGATAATTTTTTATATTAAAAACTGGTAATAATATTTAATAGCAAAAGAAATTTATGCTGAAAAAGTTTTTAACTGAATAATTAAATGTTCAAATATTTATGTAGTATTTCCCCTATTTATATTAGTTAGAAGTTCCCTATCTATATTAGTATATTCTTATGATTTCTCCTTAGATATAATTAAATTATTTTTAGTCTTTTCAAATGTATATACATATATAAAGTTTGGATAATAAAATTAACCGAATAGGTATCAATAGCGTATTATTATAAAAGTTTCTTTGGCAATAATTAAAAGGGTAGTTTTGTTTACTTTTCTGTAAACGGTATAAAATTTTAATATAAAAAATAACGGATTTCTATACATTTTTTGGGGGAAGTAAAAATTGTTACTGTTTTTTGAGTAATAATGTTATTAATTTTTCAAGGTATGTGTAGTGTGTTAAGCTAATTTATCTATTGATATTTATAATATATTTATTGATGTACTGAACTTCATTTTAATGATACGCTAAATATTCAAAATGTTTGAAAACAGTCTTAAAATTTTAAAAATAAAGAATTATATCAGTACCCATTTATCAATATGCTTCATATATGAAAACATCCGTTATTATGACATACGTCAAATGTAGCTTTTCAGAATATTGCTACATTATATTTTAATATTTTTCTAATAATCTTATATGGCAACTCTCTCTAAAGCAATAACTAAATACTTCGAAGTGATGGCCTCGTGTTTTCTATAATGTTAATATCATGACAAAATATAATTTTTTTGCTTAAGAATTTTCCTGTTGCTAGTTGGACAAAAAAATTAATGTTGCTTGAATGTATAAGAAATAAATTCATATTTTTCTACAATTTTATTTTATGCATGAATTGAAGAGCTTTTTGTAAACAAAAATGTTAAGTAACATTTAGGGAACACAAAAGTATATTACTATCAATGTTAATAAAGGACTTTAATTTATTCTAAGTCTTTAATAAATCTGTTTTCAAAGGAAGCGATGTTTTGTAAACAGCTTCCTGACAATAAAGATGTTTTGTTTTGTTAATGGATTCTTGATGATAACGATGTTTTGCTTTGTTAATAGCTTTCTGATGAAGAAGTTGTTTTGTATTCTAAACAGCAGCTTTTTTTAATGGATATTAAACTCTCCTGAAATTTACCAAAATTTCACTTAACATTTTCCTATATATTAAGCTCTTCAACTATTTCATCCAGCTTGTTGACTTATTATATATTTTACTGAATAAGCTAAAATATGCGAAACTGAATGAACTAAAATATGCAAACAATGCCTTATATAACATTTTCATGGCTGTATTTATTTAATTAATTGTTGTTTTAGGATTCCAAACATGTTGTGTTTACTAATATATTTATAATAGGTTCAAGAAAATGAATGATGAATTTTTAGATGTGTGTTTTTTTACTTTATTTATTGCAATTGTTGTATTTATATTTTTATTAAATTTATAATTGTTTTGTATAAAAAAGAAAACCTCGGATGCAATTGATACTATAGCTGCCTATAAATTAAATTATGCAAACCACTGAATTATATTTATATGAAAATAAAATAACAGCTAACTCGTGCTGCTGAATATAAAACTTTTCCAAAATAAACAGAGGAAATGAAATTGCTTTGATGTGAACGTGTATTATTGTATATTTGTTTATATGTGCATTTGTCCCGAAAAAAATGCGATCTATTTATTTTCGGGTGAGCCTTGGTTGCCTCCCGGTTTTTGTTCATTGTAAGATAGTTCTGTAAAAACATTTTGTATAAAAAAAAGAAAAACATTGCCTACCAGTGAAAATTAAAGGTAGTGTTTTGTGCAGAAACGAAATAAAAAAAAAGATATGCAATCATTGACCTTGATTTCCGTAGTAGGCTAACTAGTCAATGCACCTGAACTTGTTTTGAATGCAGTTTTAATCTTTTATTGTTACTGCTGCGGAAAGAGCACTTGTATCTTATTTACAGCATCAGTGAATTGGTTTCTTCTTGTAGTTAGTGTGATTGAAATAATGTACAGCTATTGGTGAGAGGTACGTTATATACATTTTTATTGTAAAAACACGGACTGGAGCCGACTACTTGCTATACAAGGTCTTTGAACACGTAATAAAAACTAATTTTTAAAAATACCCGTTTGTTCATTCCTGTATTTCTGTTTTGTTTTTTTATTGCTGTTTTATAACATGGTTTTTCGAAAATGGCTAGAGACTGCAGAGATGCCAACTGCTCCGGACACGCCTAAATAGTTATTAAAAAAATAAACGGTAAATAACTACGAAGTAAATTTTGTAAATTACTTGACTATTTTTGCTTGCTTTTTAAAAGGCATTATTACTATAAAATGGTGAATTACATAAGCCTACGAATTATTTAGAAATAGTGGTGGATAAAAATCTACTAAATTGAATTTATTAAGCCAAGAATCACAATTGATAAACTACCACTTTAAAATATATACAGTAAAACTTGTGTAAGTTGACCACTTGTGGTGCATTGTTTTAGTGGTCAACTTAGACAAGTGGTCAACTTATAGAGGGGGTGGGTCATTGTTTACTTTTTCGTTTCCTATATCATGTTATAAATGTAATTTTTTTTTACTTAACTTAAAAATTTTATTCAGAAAATATGCAAATTAATATCTTAAGAAATATGTTTAAACATGAATGAACTTCAATTTGATACACATAATTCTAATATTTAACAATTTTTTTTTTGAAAAAATTATTTCGTTAGTTATGCATGTGAAGTGTTTAATAAATATAATTTCTTAAAATATCAGAACACGAAAACATGTAATTTGAAAACTTTAACAAAATAAAATTATTTGAACCATTTAAAATTTAATTACTACATTTAAAGATCAAAGACCATAAATTAAGGATCAAAGCATATTTCAGAGCGTTCATTTATTCAAATGCTCACTATTGCAACTGGAAGAGCAACTTTTCAACTAACACACCTGTTTTCAATGAACGGATGAAAGAAATGGCTAAAAGCTGACCCCTTAAAATTTCCCCTGATGGTCAACTCACAAAAGGGTTTAGATTAGATTTTTACACTATTTCACTAAACAAGTAAAATTTTAACATACATTGCCAAAATGACAGAAAATGTTCTGAATTTTTTTTTCCTGGTCAACTTATAAGGGTTTTAGAATAGAATTTCATAATACTCCTAGACAAAATTGACTTATTTCAGTGGTCAACATACAAGATAGACAGGTGGTCAAGTTACAAAGGTTTTGCTTCTTTATATTATGTAGGAAAAATTCCGTTCTTGATAATTGAGGTCAACTTATGCAGGCGCCCAACTTACAAGGGTGGTCAACTTGGCAGGTTTCACTGTATTTGCTGTCCGGAGCAAGTTGGCATCTCTGAGACTGGATGTTTAAAGTCTGCTGCTTTCTACTTCGGAAACTCAACATCAACAAATTGCGGTGTACACTGAAGAGCTAAAAAAATTGTTTTCTGCTGCATGTCAATTTTGTTCTCATATTAAGGCATTGTTGCTGTGATAGGTGGTTATTTATTTTCTCTAACAGTGCCATCTGTTGGGTTACTTTGTAGATAATTTTCAAACTCGATGAAAATAAATTTTATCAACTAAGAAGGACGCAGCAAACCGTGAATTAAGTTAGTAATTTTTTTAATACTCTGTACCTTCATCAATTGAAGAAAAGATGATTGATTTTCCGTCTGAAGCTTAGGATTATTTGCTAAAAGTTCTATAAATAAAAAAAAGAATAGAAATGAGTGCTGCACTTACATATTTTTGGTCACTCATCAAATGAATGTTATCAAATTAATATGAAAAAAAATTGCACATTCTGAGAACTGCGGCACAGTCAGAATCTTTCAGACGTTTTTATGTTATTTTTATTCTTTTTTTTTTTTTAATTGATAGTTTAATTTTCTATAAATTTTCAATACGATATTTGAAGTAGGAAACTACTTTTAAACGTTTTTCCCACTGAATAACATCTATAAATTAATAATTACTACATAGTACATAATTCAAAATGACAAATTTGAACTGTCCTTAAGACTTAGAAAAATGAGAATTAAAAATAAGATTTTTTTAAAATTTTTTATCAGAAATAAAATTTTGCTACCTTTTTTTTTATCATTCTCGTTATGAATCAAAAGGTTAACAAGATTCCTTTTCTTCTGGAAAAAACGTGAGAAAAATTACATTATTTGGTTCAGATTGAACAAATATATATGCCTCTCTTTGGATTGAACGAATGTTTCTGAATTGAAAAAATATAGCCATTTGGAATCAACAAACATTTATTTATTTATTTTAATTTAAGTTTTATGCTTTGCCAGAACACTTATAAACTTACACTTTACCATAGTTGGACAAAAATGCAATCCAATACATTTTTCAATTACGCCAATCAGTTAGTCGTCATCATAATTACAAATTTTGATTACAATTGTAATCGTGATTTCGATAATCTATTTCTCATAATCACTACAAACATTCATAATTTTAATTACAATTGTCATCATGATTAAAGTAATCAATTACACTTCTAACTGTGACCGCAAGTAATCAAAATATACGTTTGGAAAAAACGATTGTATACTGTATGTATAATTGTATGGTTATGTTATACAATACAGATTGCATAAAGTATAGGGATACAATTTGTATCTGTTATTTACATTCAGTATATGAATGTAACTAAAATATATGTACTTTATGTATTTATCTAATAAATACATGCATAAGTAGTACAAATATTTTACTTACATGCACGTGTACACAATAGTTGTATGTATGAAATATGTATACGAATGTATAAATCTAATATTTATATGCAGTGCGGAGAAAAAAAACCCACCCTGAATAATTTTTGATCGAAAGATCGGATTTTCACGAACTAAGATTCGATTTTCATGGTGAAAGAGGATAACCTCAAATATGCTAATTAATTAACCAAAACGAAATTTTAAGTTACGAAATCAGACCCAAAAACGTACTTCCTATAAATAAATTTATGCTATTTTTGACGGATTTTGTTCCCTTACCCTCAAAATATGAGCTGTTCGCCTTAATCTGGGAAATAATGTCACAAAAGTTTGGTTAGCAGGGCTAAAGAGAATAGAAGGGCTTGTTCACTCCTTTGAAGAAACTCTCTCCCGCCAAACCTCCGATTTTCGCCTGTGACGCAAAGCTTGAGCATTTCTTTTTGTGAGATATTCCAAGACATTATTTGTTTCCTAAAATGGTTTTTCTCAGTTTTGTGAAGTGAACTACAAAAATTTAAAATTATTTATGAAGTGCCAGTTTGTACGATTGTAACTTACAAAAATTTTGATAGAAACACTACAGGAAAAAATATTAATTTTTCACGTGTTCCCTAAAGTAAATGAACAACTATGTAAGGAATGGCTTCTACATTGCAAACGAAATGACCCAATTAATATTAAATATGAACGAATATGCAGTAAGCATTTCTTAAAACAAGATTATGAAGATAATATGAGAAATTGTTTGCTTGGATTGCCGATTAGAATGATTTTAAAATTGCTCTATCAAGTGCTCTCTTATCTAATTGAGGACTAAGTGTTCCGTCAGCAGCATGGATGGAAGTGTGTCAGGAATTTGAGAACATTTTTCAAAGTGTGCATGGGAAAGAAAATCAAAAAGTGTCATCAAAAAATTTATAAGTGAATTAGAGGGACGATATCCCGCAGTGAATAAAACAGCAATACGCTTATTTTGCATTTCAGAACTTTTATAAGAATTAATTGAAACCGCCCAGCTACTCCAAAAAAAAAAATGGCAGACGAAAAAATTAATAAGTCAAAGAAAATAGAAACTTAAATGAAAAGTATAGATAATTAATGGTTAAAATTCTTCAAGTTTTTAATGTAGTTATTCTAAATATTTATTTTTTTAAAATTACAATATACAGTCAATTCGCTATAACTCGAAGTACGATAACTCGAATATTACTATAACTCGATTTTTTTATGAGGTCCCGACCCTTTTATTTTCAATTTCATGTTAATTATTCTCGATTACTCGAATTTTACTCCCTTTACTGCCACCTCCTATGCAACACACACACAATGTCTTTCGCACTCTTCATGGAGAAGCTAAAGCTGTCCCTCTTGAAGTATGTGAACAGTGGTTAAATGAAACGTTACCAAATTTACTTCAAGGATACAGTTAAAATGATGTTTTCAATATTGATGAAATGGGTTTATTTTTTAAATGTCTTCCAAATAAGACTATGATGTTTAATGAAAACTGCTCAGGGAGTAAAATGAGCAAGGAACATTTGACTGTCCTAGTCGAAAGAAATGCGTCTGGGACAGAGAAATTGCCCATACTTGTTATCGGAAAATATCGAAATCCCCGATGTTTCAAGAATATAAAAATGTATCCTTTGGATTACAAGTCTAACAAAAAGTTTTGGATAACATCAGTTTTATTTGAAGACGATGTAAGAAAATTGGATCGGAAATTCTTCGCTAAAAAGAGAAAAGGGATACTCTTTATGGGTAAATGCACAGCGCATAGTGATCCACCTAATTTGAAAGCAGTAAACTTGCAGTTTCTCCAGCCAAACACATTAGCAAAGTTGCACCCGATGGACCAGGGTATCATATATGCTTCAAACAGTCTGATCGTAAATGGCTTGTCAAAAAAATGATCTTAAATATTGTAAGCAATTAGAGAATTTGTAATTAATAAGCATTAATTAAATAATCCGACAATATTTTGAAAGTCCAAAACTAATGGTAAGTCGAACTTCCGATATGTCGAAGTTTTTCGTCAGTCCTATCAGATTCGAGTTATCGCGAATTCACTGTAATTATTTTTTTAATATAATTATATTCTCTTAAATTTAAATATATATACAATTGTAAAATTTCTAAGATTTTTATGAACCTAAATTATTATTTTGTTAGAATAATTAGCGTTTAAAGTTCTTGTTTCCTAATGATTAAGTATAAACAAATTGCCATTAACAGCATATTTTAAAATCAAGATTCTAAATTTAACCTAACTTTACAAATTATTGTTATCGAAAAATCTGTAGATAAAAAGTGTCGATGGATGTATAATTTTTTATTTTTATATATAATGAAAGTTAAAACTGAAAATTTTAAAATAAAGTATTTATAGCGTCATTTACGACAACTAGTAAAACATTTTTATTACTTTAAAAATGGTATTTAATTTAATATTTTGGCCAAGAAAATTTTTTGAAACTATGTTTTTGAAAGGAAATAATATGTTATTTGCATAAAGTTTGAAAGCTAATATCAAGAAAAAGTCGAACAGAGAGAATGATACAAAGTTTTCATAATATCTATGCTTGCGATCTCCGAGATCTGTGTGTAGCGTGATGTCATGAGGAGGGAAATCGTGGCTTCAGCTCTAAGAGCGGAATGAACTAGCCAGGGCTCGAAAAACCGCCCGTCCGCCCGTCCTCGGCGTCCAAAAATTCCCCGCGGACAACGAATTTCTCGAATCCGACGTCCGCGCGGACGGCCATTTTCCCGCTAACGTTCGTGATACATTCTCAATTTTTGTTATCCTACAAAAGTCTAGCTCCTCACTTCTAAAATGACCCTCTAATCTAGATATACAGCAACATACTGCGTATGGAAGAATTGATGTTTTCTCTGTCTGGGAGTACTGCAGTGGTTGAAAGGGGCTTTTCAGCAATGAACTTACAAAAAAACACATTACGTACCTTAAACAAGTAGCGTTATAAACGCAATTATGAACATCTACCTAAATGGAAAACCCCTTTCAGATTTCTGTGAAGAAACCTCAATAAATCATTGGCTTGATTGTGGAACTGGCAAACGTCATATTTGCTTCTTTTAATAAAAACGCAGTACCCTCGGATAAATTGACATTCCAGATAACTTGATAACTTGACCTTTGTCATTTAAATTATTTCATAAAAGAAATAAATTATTTCATAAAAGAAATACTAGGTTGCTATTAGTAACCTAGTATATACTAATGTAATGCGTATTACTGTATAATGTAATCCTAGTAACTACTAATTCATTGTGCAATTTATATAAATGTTTGTAATGAATAAGAGAAAATAATATTTTTATTTATTTAGAAGCGACGGGTTAGTTTCAAAGGAGGACGGGTACATTGTTGGACAAGCCGTCCTCGGGGACGGGTAAAATTTCTGAGTTTTTTCGAGCCCTGGAACTAGCCCTTCTATTCTCTTTAGCCCTGAGCTTGTACAATCTACAAAATGATAAAATTTAATAACTGGAACAATTTGAATGATAGGGAGGAGCATGTAAGAACAGCACAGGCAATCACTAAATGGCGCTATAAATTGCCATGAAATATTTCATAATATCCTTCCTTCCTGCTGAAAATCAAAAAATAATATCACTCTTCACCTTATACCTTTCATCCCCTTTACTACATTGCCAAATGTATACTAGCCATTAACCAAAATATATGTTATAAATCTGATTTCAAAACTTTAACAATGTATTTTAAACGGCTGTTTAAAAATGTTCGAATTTTAACCCGAAATGGGAAGGTCACACTATTTATCCAAGCCCAAGACGAGAGTCTAATTCCCGAGAAATGATTTGAGTAGAAAGTAGGCGTTACTTACCTCATTGGATATTTTCTTTAAGTGTGACATCATTTATGAACGCCCCGGACATAAGGCTTCTCTGTTGCTAAGGCTTCACTGTGGGGCCTCCCTGGCCGAGCGGTATCGCCGGTCCAAACGCTCTGTTAAGCGTGGAGGTAGCGGGTTCGAATCCCGCCGTAACCCTGGATGTATTCTTTGTGATGTCTTTCTCTGAATTGTTCTATCTGTATTTTCTACTTGACAATGACTTATAAGCCTATATATTGAGCACACAAGTCAGCAAATGTATGTAATTTCAATAAATCAAATCAATAAATAAATCAAGGCTTCACTGTCGGCCATTATGAAGGGAACAAATTCGCTAGTTTCGTAGTGTTAGCATAGCGGGACAGCAAATAAGTATGCTAGTAGTGTTGGCATAGCGTGTTGATATGGGTGATAGTGCAAACAGTTCAAAAAAATGTTGTTTAACGTTTATGTTTCGATCTGACTTCGAAATAAAGAAGAAATGGGTAATAAATATCAGAAGATAAAACTGAAATTGCAGCTCACTTATGTGAGGTAAATACTCATTTATTTATAATTTATTTACTTACGTATTTACTTATTACTACTTTATTTTAAGTAGTATATAAACGATCCTAAGTTATTAGAATTTGTTTCTGAATGTTTGATTTGTTTATTTTTTTAAAGAAATGAAAAAGCGAATAGTTTTTTGGGTTATTTGAATTGTACACTTCCAAAATGTATCAAATATTAAAATTTTGCATTCAAAACTTTTTTTATTAAGTAGATATTTATTTAAAATATGACTTTATAAAAAATTAATAATTCATTTAACAATTTCGAGAGTTTATATGATATAAAATCACTAAATAAAGGTTAGAGATTTCCTGAATGAATAAGTATATTCGCCAATTTTATCTAAGAAGCGCCAAGTTTTGTATTCTCTTTTTTAAGTGTTTACTTTTGTTTTGTTAAAAATAAATATTCACCTGTTTCTTAATATCAGATTATACTTTCAGATTATTAGTATTTTAATCCTGACTCATATAAGTTTTTTTAGTTACTAATGGTTATTGGCAATATATAGCTTAAAGCTCAAACGGTTTGTTTACAGTTATAATAAGAAATCTATTTAATATAAAATCTTTCATACGTCTTTGAATCTATTTTTTCCTTTAAAATTTTTAAGTTGAAATGCTGAAATAATTAGTTTCTGTAGTACAAAAGTTGATGGGAGTTTGTTTACAGAATTTAAACTTCAAATCTTTTAATGTGATTTAATTTAAGTATGAAAAAAAGTATTTCAAATATTTTTGCTGATTCATTTTGAAGAATCCCAATTTGAACTAAATGGGAAGATGTTAATAAAAAATTAAGGCCTGTTTCTATTCCGGGGAGATTTTCGTATCGTGATCTGTGGCAGAATTATTGCCAAGTCTTGGCAACTTCCGGCAGCGACCCACCAAAAAGGGACCAACTTGAAGGGTATTTAACTCATAACCACGGAAATATCGGCGCTATACCAAATCCCTTAAAAATTCCTCCATTAATTTTTCAAAAAAAAGTTAAGTAGAAGCTGAGAAAAAGCGAAATTAGTTATTTTAAAGTAAATAATTTGGCGACAATGAAAAATTACTTAAATGGAGCGTTTAATACATATATTTGGTATACTTTCAAGGAAGCTTAGCGTAAATCTCATCCATAATTTTTCGTTGTTTTGATTCGATATCGTTTCTTTTTTTGGGGGGTGTTATACAATACGATGTTTCTTTCTAACAAGACTGCTAATTTGTACTTAATTTAGAAAAAGATTTTAATAAGAAATTATATTTAATGATGGCAAGTCTTAAAAAACATAGTTTTGATTAAAAGTGGCTATGCATTTGCTTTTTTTTTTTTTTTTTAGATAAAAAGATAACGGCCTTTTTTGTAAGCACGCTATATTAAAATAAGTTTTACGTAAGATAACGGCATAGGCCGTTATCTTACGTAAAACTTATTTTAATATAGCGTGCTGAATTTAATATACTGAAATAGACTTCCTCAAATTCAAAAATTGACGTCACAAATCATTTACTTCGGTCGAATCTTGAGAATGGGGGCTTATTTTTGAGAGCTCAAAACATGTCGACATTCATCTCCAAATTTTTATAAACCAGTGAAGTTTTTGTAATGACTTATACTGTGTCACATTTGGCTCTTAATCATTATTTTGATAAAAATTTTATGCTCATTGGCGAAAACATCTGTATTATAATATTTTAACGGGGCTCATGCCGTCTTTAAAAACGTTACAAAGCTTTAAAATTAATATTGAACTATGAAGTTATCTTCTTTAAAATTAAAATTTTGAAACCGAAAATTTAAAATTAAGGAAATTAAACACTGTTATGAATGCAAACGCAAAAAAAAAAAAAAAAAAATACGTTTTCAGTTTTGCTGCCACCATTTCAGTATTCTAAGAACCTTACGAACTCTGTTTAAAAGAACAGTATCGTATCAGACATAGGTAGTGTTCGTGAAAATTGTAAACCAAGTTTGTAAATTAAGAAGAAAAAAAAACAAATCATAGTAGCGATATTTGGTGAAAAATGTAGCTTATCTTAATTGAAGAATATGTTGAGTGACATTTTATTGTGATAGGATGCTATCAGGATGCTATTTGTAAATTATCTTAATCCAAAAAAAAAACTATGTGACTTAAATATTTAGCAGAATAAAACGATTTTTGAAACAATGAATCCTACAATATACAACTATTTATTACAATATGTTATTCTTAGACATGCATATACTTAGACATGCACATTTCAATCTTCACTAAACATTCTTTAATTTCTTCGGTTTATAGAAAAGAGAAATGTCGTAAATTATATAAAACATTATGATTGTGCATTAGAATTACCATGCCCTCAACTTTTTTTTCCCAGGAACTTTTTTGTTTTTGTTTGTTTCTTTAAACCTTTTTACCTAAAAGACTTGATCAAAGCTGTAAATTTGATTTTAGTGTGAAAACCTCCTGTAAATGAAGTAAAAACAACATAAAAATCACGAATTAAGTAAGATAAAAGTGTTCAAGTTCTAAAAGATTGGAAAAATCATAAATAATTTATAAATAGATTCAAATTTCCTTTTTAAGGAAGATTAAAAGGAAAACAATTTTTACTACTTGGTCAGAAATCAACTCAAAAAATTTCTGTTGCCTAGAAACTTCAACATATTTTTCGATTAACTATCAATAAACAAACCTCTCCGAGCAATCATAGTACGTTATCCCGTTCTTTTTTTATTGTTTTAACTTGATTGCTTAGCAACGGAGTAAAATTAGGTATTGCTCCCTTGAATTGTTTATGGTTATCTTAAATGACTTATTTGTGGCGGTGACATAGCTTGGCTGTTTTTTGGGCTAGTCACCAAATATAAATATTTTCCTACCCTTTAAATGTATGATCATTTTCCGAAATTTTGTCTACCGAATGCCTATGTCTTTGTAAATTTTGTTTTGTTATGTCTAATTTGAGGGCCAGGAATGCAAATATGTACAATAAAATAGATGTTTATATAGAGAAAGTACGTTTTTCTGTTTGATGTTGTAATTTAATAGTTAGCACGAATTTATGAGCATATTTGAATTCATCCCCAGGAACCATTAAGATTGACACTAAGTACGTGAAAATCCGATAAATACAACGAAAGTTATTCAGTGTGATATCTTTTTTATTTTGTGCACTGTACGCAAACACGCTTTTCTTATCTGATCCTAATTGAAGTTACGCCTCATTTGCAGCAATAAATTGCCAAATCTTACAGCTCTTTCGCATTAGGGTAAGGTTTTGTTTCGAAATGGCGAAATCGCCCTCCTTTGGGTAAAAAGTAGGCGTTACTTTTCTTATCATATACGATTGGATAATAGTTTTAAAATAAAAAGTAACGCCTACTTTCTACCTGCAGCCTTACTCGGAAGTGTATGGTATAAGCTTAAGCTGTAAAAAACTTTATAAATGAAATTTTTTAGGACTTTCGGCAAGAAGATAATTAAGAATTTGTATTTAATAGAAGCCCCGGCAGTCATAGGGATTACGATTATTACACCGTCAATCAGTGATTGCATTTGCTTCTTGCATCCAGCTTGTCAAATCACTACTCTGAAATCAGGTGCTGTGACATAAGTAGTCATCGTGTTCCCTATATTAAGTAAATTATATGAATACTTTTTCTTTATTTTTACAACTTAGAAATTTTTTATGCAGCCCGAATGAAAAGACAAAGAATTAGCTTTAAAAATTTTCTTTCACAGTTGCAGATATTATCTAAAATGGAATTAGGCTTCCATATTAGAATCTTTAAAAATGTTATGACAAAAGGAAAAGGTTATTAATTGTATTTCGCTCATAAAATTTTTCAGATTCCCATTCTTGGTTAAGTGAAAAACTTAAAATAATATTTGCTTCATTCTTTGAACTATTTTTGGAAGAGGATGCGGATTATTATTTACGTGAAAGGGTTTCGGTTAGAATAATGAATTCTGAAACAGAATTTAGTCGAAGAAATAATACGAAGAGATTTAAAGCTTTTTATACTACGCACCCCATCTCCAAAATATGTATCACCTTCTAAGAAACTATAAAATTTATAATTTACTTGCAAAACTTTCCTTATGGAGAAGCACAAATAACACAGAGTTAAAAAAAAGAGAAATTTAGATATTAACATTTAAGCAATATATGAGAGCAATACAGAATGTGGCAAACACACTTTTGTTCAAATAATAAAAAATTAACATAGTAGAAATCATGTAGAGGAGAAAAATTTTATAAAACTATTTGAAGATTTTGATCTTCATTTTTAATAGTTTTAATTTTCTTCATTTTCAGTTGTAAATCATTTGTTTGAAAGTGTACGATGAAAGGTTTTCCTGAAGAAATTTCATTCCTCATTATAACAAATTTCTGATAAATTTTTCATTTAAAAGGGAAAAGTTTTATAGATCCTTATAGAAAAGAAACAAGTTTTATTATGCTTTATGAAAAAGCATTCTGTACTGGATAAAGTTTAAATCTGAAGCTAAAAATATCAGTATTGTTTATTTTATTTCAAAGATTTGACGCAGCGTTTTATTATTTTAATTACTCATGTCCAATTTTTTTAAAACAATTTAAAATGATTATTGCGTATCTATGTACGCTCCCGATGGGTACTTTCTCATGAATGAAGACTAATACATATGTACCGCCTGGATACATACGTATTTTAAGTTTCATCCGGATCCGTTCAGTAGAACCGGAGCTACCGGCCTCTGAGTACTGTCTGTTTAATTTTGAACCTCCTTGTATTATGAAGGAACATGCTTCTTACACATTTTAATATTTATATTTTATAACTTTCGTTAAAGAGCAGACCCAATTTTGAGTTTACGGCTATCAATGCTCAACTCCGTAGCTTAGTAATTTTAAAACAAGTTATGGGAGAAATTAGCCTTCGTAGAAGACTTTTTGATGGAGCCAATTCGCATTTGCGGTACATGCAGAGGAAAACCGCGAAAACTTTCCAAGATTATCCTGAGTATAAGGGGACTCTAAACCCATGATCCGTCTACCACTGAGGATATCTTACGTCATCAGTGTGGTTGGTGCGAGGTGGTTGTGGAATTCGTATAGACTAGCGATCTTGGGATTCGACCCCGGGTCATCTCATTAAAAGGGGAGCGCTCTATCCCTCAGCCACCACGTCTCACACATTTTAATGGTCACTTTTGATGTATTTTTCTTTAATTAAGATATAATGACTTCGATGTTGATATACACCGAAGAGCCATTACTTTATGACCACCCTGCTAATAACATGTAGGATCACCTTTAGCCCTCAAAACTGCTAACACCCACCGTGACATTGATTCCACAAGGCTCTGATAGGTAATCCGAGATATCTGGTACCAAGCGCTCACCAACTAGTCCTGCAATTCCCTCACATTGCGTGGCAGCACGAATTCGGTTTTCCAAGTAGGACCACAAATGCTCTATTGGATTAAGGTCAGGTGAATTTGGGGGCCAAGACATGACTTGAAAGTCACTGGAATGTTTCTCGAACCAATCCATGACGATTCGACCCTTATGACATGGTGCATTATCTTGTTGGTAAACACCATCCCCAGCAGGAAAAACTGTTGCTATGAATGAGGGAACCTGGTCTGCAACTATGTTCAAGTAGCTTACAGACGTCAAGGATTGTTTTATGAGGATTATGGGTCCTAATGTGACGCCCGGTGGCTGAGCGGTAGCGCTTCGCGCTGTCGTGCCACAGGTCCCTGGTTCGATCCTCGGGCTGGGCAAGGCTGACTCAGCCTTTCATCCCTTCAGTGGGTCGATAAATGAGTACCAATCATGCTTGGGAACTAAACACTGGGGGTTCCGCGTTCGGCTGACCACCTGACCGGAACATCTGCTCCTGCACCCCAGAGCCCAAGGTCAAGAAAACTGAGATGGGCACAGTAGGCCTTGGCCCTGAATGGCTGTCGCGCCGCTGAGTTATTTTATGGGTCCTAATGTGCCCATGGAAACATTGTTCCTGGGCGAGAAACCATGAAAACCTGGACGAGCCCATTGTTACAGATGGAGGGTGGTCATAATGTAATGGCTTTTCGGTGTATATACTTCGCTGCCCATTCAGAGTATTCTGCTTTTAGGAAAGCTGCCCAGTGTTCCAGCGGGAAAAAAATTAGCTTTCTTAGGACGCAATATTGCAAATGAAACTTTTCGTAGCAAATTGTCTTTCACCTATATACGTAATTTTAAATATAGAAAAGTGAAAAGTTTCGAACGATGATGTTTTAAAAAATTACTAAAAGGCAACTTCCCCCTGCGTAATCCTGACATAATTTGCTTACATTTTCATTTTGCTATTTCGAAAATGAACTAAATGTTATCACAGTTTCTTAAAGCTGTGAGATTTATTTGGTTTCTGTTTGTAATTATCTAAGATTTCAAAGATAAAAAAGTTGTAAAAGAAGGTATTTGTATGTATTTGTATTTCGATTTTTAATTTAAAGGAAACAAAACTTTAAAAAAATCTTACTGAGATAAAAAGTTTTACAAATCAGTAAATCAGTTTAAAATATTGAGTAACCCTTTTTTAGATTTCAGGGAAACATTATATTTATTTTTAAATGAATTATTTTTTTCAAATGAATGACTTTTATATGACCGCATAATAAAATTTTATAAATTTCTGTATTTTAATTATTATTAGCTCACATTTGATTCTGATATTGATTTGCAACTGCTGAAAAATGTATTCAAAAAATTATTTCATAAGGATTATAAATTAAGTTTAGAAATTCAAGGAATATATAGAAAAGATACATTTTTCAACCACATTAAATATAGATAAAATTGTAGGCCAAATGCGTAAAAGTTGGCAGCTCCCTAAAGAAAAAAGCCTCCCCTGAAAGTCATCAACGCCTACTGAGGGCAATAGTGCCTACGTTGGGAACCTATGAGCTGCTAGAACGAAGCTGCTGACTTTGACAATAAAAAACGCCTACTTGTATTAACTTGGGTGTATGAAGAGAAGTAACGCCTACTTTTCACGCACACCTCGTCTGGTTATGTGAAATAAGATAAATGCTAGTTTTAGACAAAGAGGACATATTTTGTACTTAGTACTTTATAGTACCAAATACTTAGTAATTAAATTAATAAAATTAGAGGAGACATTTTGAAATAGCCGCACCATTTTTAACTTTAAATTTTTTTAAACAAGTTGATCACGTATATATATGTATATGTATATATATATGTATTCCTTTAAAAGGAAAATATCCATTTTTAGAACCTACAATTTATCCTTTTTTTCTGATTACCTAATTGGGATTTGTATAGGCATCTGCTTTACCTCCTTTTGGGCAAAGATAAAGTATGATTGCATAAAATTCAACTTAAATTGAATTGTTTTTGCTGAAAATTTTATTATGTTTAATGTTTGTAAATTGTTATTACTAGGAGGCTTCGCCCCCTGCTCACTGGCGCTCACCAACCTCCGGAACTGCTTTCACAGTTCATTTCGGATTGCTTCGAAATCCAATGCTCGCTTTGCTCGCTCATTGGATACGTTCTTAACGTCTAGTTTTTGTATACTTCTTTGAATACTGAAGTTCCGAAAACTTTTCACTGTAGAAAATTCTAAACCTGTGCATTTCAATATTAATTTGAAATTGCAAACAGTTCACATATTTTTCTTAATCACACCATTCTAAATTTCAGTTGTTGAGAAAAGTAACTGTTGTAAATTTTGTTTTAAAGTCTTTCCCACCAGAGGGCTAAAGCCATGTGTTGTAAAACAATATGAAATAGTAGTCTGCCACTGAACGCCGGATGTAAAGCATCGACTTTGATGAAGATAATTTTGTATTTTTAATTCTCTGAAGGGCGCCACCTTAATAATATGGAATTTGTAAAATAAATGTATATATTTTTGATTATTGATGAAGCCCATCATTTTGTGTTTTCATCAGTGTTCAGAAGCAGAACAACTACAAGTTTTTTTTATTTTATCACAAAAAAATAAAATGTATAAAAAACAAAGAAAAGAATGAGAAAATGAGTATAGTCATTAGGACTGGGCTATAAATCGATATATCGTGACATATCGATTTAACGCTTGTATCGGCAGGCCGATACAGCGACTTTCATTCCAGGCGATGCATCAGAAATCCGATTCAAGCCGTCGAGTAAAGAAGACGAACGATATAGCGATACACGATATAGCGATATAAGACACGAAAGGATCTCTTCGTTCCGATGCCAATTCGCACTGGGGAAGACGAATCGTTATATTGAAACGGCCTTGATTGATGAGAGGTAGAATCAGAATCAGTTTTGAGAACATATATCGTGACCTCGCATGTTCGTTTCCGCACCTCTTTTTTTTTCTTCTTCTTTGTCGCGAATTGATACCGTTTCTTGTAGATTATTTTCAGTGGGACTGACTTTGTGATCGCCGTCGTAACGTAATCTACAAGAAACGATATATCGTAACGTGAACGTAATCTATTATTGAAATGAATATATAAAGAAGTGTTTCTTAATTAATTAGGTAATTTTTTTTTTCGAAACAAAACTTTCTTTTTTATTTTTAAATGTGAAAATTAATTTTGATATTATATGTTTAAGTATTATTTTACATTATTGAATTTATTACAAACGGAAATCTAATTTAAGGTGCCCATAAAGAATTAAATTAAAAAGTAATTAAATTTGTTAGACTATTTTTTACTTTATTAAAAACTTTTTGGATAAAATAATAATATAATGGGTTTTTATTACTGATTTTAAATTTATAAATCTTTAGTCGTTTTCATTTTTATAAATAAAATTATAACAAAACTTATTTTTCCTCTTTTGGATTTGGACATAAGTCAATCAACTTTGTTTATTCAAAAAAATTAGTAATGTTTGCGATTGCGACTTATTTTTTAAAAATCATTTAGCACTTCGTTTTATTAAAGAGTATAATCATGTTTTTTAATTTTCTTTCAATATTGTCAGTTGAATATATTATCGAATATCATAACTCTTTTGTTTTTATTTTTAAGAAATTAAACCTTACTTTGTTTTTTCGTTCAGAATTCGGTAATTATTCAATTTAACTTTATTATTTATGTGAAATAATAATGATAAAAAATAGTGTTGTTTTAAAAGCGTTTTTTTTTTTTGTTTAATTTATTTAGCACTTTGTTTTAAGCATACAAATAATTTTTAACGAACTTATTTTTTTAATATTCTTTCTATATTGTTAGGTAAATATATTGATAAATTTCAATTTTATTTATATTTTTATTATTTATTTTTCAACTAAGAAATCTTTCGTTATTTGAGCAATCATTTTTAGAAAATATAACATTAATATCTTTCTTAAGCAAAACATATACATCAAATTCATAAATTGATTTAAATCAATCTGAGTATGAAGTTTTGATAGAAATCCGACTTTCTGCGCCTTACAAGTAAATGAATTTCAAAAATTCTATATCGCGATACATCGCTATATCGCGATGCAAAAATGACGATGCATCACGATATAAAATTTCTTATATCGCCCAGTCCTAATAGTCATGGAAAAAGTTAAAATTATAATATAGTATTTGTCAGTTAAAATAAAACTTTTCGCTTAAGTCATTGCTAACAATTCAAATTTCTCCGAGGCAATTCTAAAGTATAAATTAAGGTAGTATTGTTAAGTTGAAACACAATATTTTTAGTTTTGATGTCAACAATACAATTCAATTTTTCACAAAAACGATTGTTTCCATTGTTAAGTTCAATGTCAACAATTCAAATTTTTCTGATGCAACTCTTAACTTCTAAATATTATTTTTTTTATGTACACATTTCTAAATGTCAGTATTCAACCACATAACAACTTAAAGTCCTCAAATTTAGCATGAAGTTGTAAAATGTAATGAAAGAGGGTCATAGCAATAATGAAAGTCGAAGTAAAGTTAGTAGTACTGTAAAATTAAAACAATATTTTTAATCAATGAGCCAAGTTCTTCAAGAAGCAGTTGTAGAAGTAGATTGTTTATTTAAAACTTTTTATCGAATTTCTTTAAGAACACAATTGTTTATTTGGGCATTTGGCAATACAACACTTTTAGAATTGAAGGATTTGTTACGTCAAGCGCTCAGGTATCATAATTTTGATTTAGTTGCGCTTCTATGTCATTTTGATTTATGTTGCTAAGTTAACTTTCAAAAAATTCTATGGCTATGGCAACAGCATTTTTATTTTTTAAGTTGTTCATTTTTATTTCTTTTAGAATTCATTATTTTTTTAGTGAAATGTTTTTTAACCTAACAGAATTCTTTGCCGACTGTTTTCTCTATGAATGAAGAAAATAAAGTAAATATTTAAGTGTGGTGAAAAGAATCTTATTTAGTTGTACAAAGTACTTCAGCCAAAATTTGGGAGTCACGTAAGAGAATTATCTATATTAGATCAGAAACACATCATTAAAAGGCAGAATGCTTTGGTGTTTTCAAAACAAAGCAAACGTTGCCACCGGCGGAAAAGAAATACAGCCAAAATTTGGGAGCCACGCAAGAGAATTATATATAATAGATTATATGTAAGATTAAACTTGATGTTAACAATAATAATCTCTGCCTGACTACGTTGAAGTCTGCATATTTGATGGAATATATTTTAAAGATTGATCCTGTAATTCATGGGTCGCCAAACTTTTTTGATCATCGACCCCTATATAATTTTTCGAAATCTCCATCGACCCCCATAGAAGTAATTTTCTGTTAATTAAAATAAAACTCTATTAGATTCTATGTTTGTACATTTATTTTATGATTTTCAACATTTATTAATTTAATAGTACATTGTGTAACAATAGTTTTATGAAAAATATGTTAATGTTGAAATTTAAATACCTTAATATTTATTAAATAATAAGTAATTATAAATAAGTACAAAAAATAAGTAAAGTAACTACAGATTTATTGCTTATTAATTAATGAGATGGGTGTGCCTGGTGTTTTTCTGCAAGGTTCGCTGTATTGGGTTCAAAATTGGTCAATTTTAATCCTAAATCACCTCGAAACTCCACATTAAATTTATTTCTGTACTTAGTTAAGATTGAATTTACGTGACTTTAATTTTACTTGCCTAACAGTATTTTTCGAGTTTAGATAATAGTTACATCTTTTCCTTGCAGCCTTGTTTGGACATCATTAAATTTTCCAAATAAGTCCGATAAATAAAAAATATGGTTCTTATTGTTTTGGAGTTCATCACTCAGAACATTGTTTATTACGCTGAGAAATTCGGTCGTGGAGTCAAATTACTCAACGAGCCTTTGCAAGCATACACCTCAGGACAACCGGTCTCAACTTGTCAGTGAACAAATAAATACAAATTTCAAATAATCCTATGAATAATACCGACATTTTTTAGAATACTGAAGTTTCCATTTTTCAATTAGGGTTCTATAAATAAATTAAAAATAAATTAGTATAATATACAGACTAAACAACAACAAAACTATAGCACACTTAGTATTTTTTACGAAAATCGCAAAATTTTTGAAGATATTATTATTTTAATTTGATGTGTCTAGTTTAATTTTCAGTTAGTAACAAACAGCAATACAATAACATTATTGCTGTTTATTACTAACTGGAAATTAAATTAAACTTATTTCATACAAAATGTTTATTCTTAAGAACAGTCAAGGCATACATCAGATTAAAATATTAATCTTTTCAAAATTTTTGTTAAAAAAATACATAGTGTGCTATAGTTTTGTCGCGGGCTGTCTCATCCATATAATTAATGCTTACCTTCTTTTTTACATGTATTGATAATTAAAATTAATATCTAAACTAAACGAATCGAAACAATAACTAATTATCCAAAGCTATAAAAGTTTTAATAATGACACTGCAAATATTCAACACTGTTCACAGTTTGCAAAGATAGTTGAAACTGCGTATGATATTTTCGTTTGTAACGTCAATGTTCGTCACACGTGACATTTGGACAAGCGCATATGACTTATAAACCAGAAGTGCTGAGTTCGTGCCACTGCGCGCTGTTACGTAAATACTTGCTTCACCCGAATAAATATACGCTTATTAATTTATGTTCTATAAAGAAACTGATATTAAATTAATTAATCTCACAAACTTTAGATACTTAATTAGGTTTGTGTGATTTGTTGTTGAGCTGTTTTTTCTTCGACCTCGAATCGATCCTACCTAATTCGGATCGACCCCCAGTTTTGTTAAATAGACCCCTGGGGGTCTATAGAAACCACTTTGGCGACCTTTCCTGTAAGTTCTGCAACATATGTAAACCGTTATCTAATTTCTTGCTGCCCAACAAATGCAAGAGAGAGAAAGAAATAAAAATGTACACAGACCACAGATGACGTGCGATGCAACCACTTTTATAAGTACCGTACTAAAAGATTTTAGTGAGAGTGAATTGGTATTAAGCAAAACTAAAGGACATGATGGACATGGTCAGATCCTTTGATGTTGTATGGCATAAGAAAATCAAATTAAAAATAATCTCAGTCGCTTAGAAAGTTTTAAATAATATGTGTGATGTTGAGTTACAAATGTTGTTTCATTACAAATAATATCAATTAATGTTAAGAAGAAAATATGTTGCAATAAAATTAATATTAATATAATTCATTAATAACAATATATTATGCTAATAATAAATTTTATACTTTTATTTTGGACTATTTTTTCCAACCAAAATTATTCGATATTAAAAAAACTAAATTTTTTAAAATGTTGGAAACATTTTTGCTTATTTACCTCCATAAGAAATAGGATCACTTTGTACCTTAATAAAATTTCAGTCGGTTTTAAGGCGAATAACACGTAAGACAAATTCTTAAAACTTCTTTTCCATTGAGAATAAAGTTTTACCTGCTACTTTCGAAAAACAGCAGAAGTGATATATTTTCTAATATATTCAGTACAGTTGCATGTTAAAATATGCATATCCAAATGAAAAAATTAAATAATTAATTCCAATAATCAGACGAAAAATAATTAAAGAGTTATTCACTTTGTATTATGCTGTAAAAGTTGTTTCGATGTGGTATTATGAACGCAAATAAACGAGAGCAATTTTCATTGAATAGCACTTTATTTCAAAATAAATATATAGCGATTTTTTTTCTAATCAGAAAAAAGTACTTCTTTCTATTTTCACCATATGAACAGGCACCATACACTTTGATTCTATTAAATTCTATGGTCCCTACATTTTCAAAAAGCAGTAGTTTCCAAGATAGAGGCACTGTGGTTATGACTAGATTCTTTCGGCACAACAGTTTAGAAATAAACAGACTTTGCCTGAAGTGCCGTATAATATTACATACACACAATTTCATGTACATAAACAGGCAAAAGGAAAAGTGTTTTAAAAATTTATGCATAGGGCTAAACAATAATGTTTAAATAGATAGATACATACAAAAATACAAGTTGTTTATGTTAGTACATATGGTAGGAAAATACATATATCTTAAACCTTTTCATTGGTATTGAAATTGCAAGGCACCCTTTGAAATAGCATAAAAATATTAGCTCGACAGTATATGTGTGTTATGAAACGTTTACAATGGGCGGCTATATTAGTAACTACATTAATACGTTACATGTGACAATAGTATGTTACATGTTGAATGTATACACAATACAATTTGCTAACACGAATACGCAAGCACACATCCACATATGAATATAAAACAGTGAAATAAATATTAACAGTTTAAAAAAAAAAAAAAAACTAGCACTCAAGCAATTATTTTTACTCCCACCCTACTGTTAAAGAAATTTTTAATGTAAAGTTTATCCAAAATTATGCACACCTAACATGCTTCATCAGGCGCAAATGGGTTAAGACTAGAAAAATATATCTTAGTTTATATAAAAAATAAACATGAAATGTAGAATTAACATATGATACCGTATTCGTACTGATAACCATGGACGTCGTTGGTGTGTGGGGGGGGGACTTCTCTACAATTAGATGCATCTTCCCCCCTGAATTTTTCAGAAAATTTTCATGAGTTATCATCGGTTTGAATTCATCAAAGTTAGAAACGACAAAAAAATAATTTAGCAAATATAAGAATTTTTTATGTGTAAAAATTAATTAACTATTATAATTTAGTCCCCCTCAAAAATCCCCCCCCAGTGACGCCCATGCAGATAACATTAACATAGCGAAGCATTTTAGTGCAAGCCAGTATGCAACAGTTTAAATTTACCCTAAATTCCTCATATAAATGACGTTATGTTTTAATCTAATAAATTTTCTATTCTATTATTTCTACATTTATGCGATAAACTACTAAAAGTATAAAATCTCAGACGAAAATTATCTTTCTATCAGACTTAAATTCATCATTTTTACAGAAGCAGTCATTAAGACGTTGTTTTCAAAGAGAGAGTATATAAAATGTTGTATATTTATATAAAATCGTACTAGAAATTGATTTGAAGTAGCACCAAATCCTTATTATATGTTTTAAAATGTGCTGATCCCTGTGAGTAATATTTTGTCCGTGAAATTTTACAACCAAGAGACAGAAAACATTACAAAAAGAAAAAAAAAGAGAGACATTTAACACTTTTTTTTACAAGTTACATTTTGAAGGAGTATGTAAATGAAGGATGCATCTCTTTCCATATACCTTTCATGACATTAGTATTTACAATTTCAAAAAATAAGTCCAATGTTATAAGTTGAAAGTTCATATAAAGTACTAATTTGCTGCAAATTTAACAAGGCGTCAGCTTTTGTCCACGTTGAACCATACTAACTTGTTATCAATAAGAAGTAGTGCGATAATATGGTTCGACTTAGCCCCATACTAAGAATGCAGTAAATTTTAACAATATTATATTTTAACAAGTTTCAAAATAGCTTCAAGTGTGTACTAATCTAACTCCTGTAGTATAGAGAGTGTTAAAAAAAGGCTAAATTATTGATCAATAAAATATGTTTACAAAATACAGATATTTTACAAAATTTATTTACATCCTTCATATACTTACACCCACCTTCATTAAAAACGTGATTTAGTACATTATGCACTAATATTATTTTTCTGAATATTTATAAAATACATCATTATTACAGTTTCACAATGAAACAAACACTCTATCTTACACATTGCTTCCAACAGTAATTATTTTGTTTGCGCACTTCCAACAATTATGTCGAGTAATCCTAGCAAACTCTGTAGCATTTACAACCTTCAAGGAATAAGGAATCCCGTTCTCGGTTTAGATCTCCATAAATTATCTCAAGTCCAATGACAAATTTTCACAGATCCGCGAAAGGTGTCATGGTTTCAGTTTTCATCATCAACTAACACCACAGTCTTGATTGTTTCGAAGAACATGCTCCAACTCCACGAGTTGGCCCATGAAGTGTAGATTTGGTGATATGATGGGTCTTTTGTTCTTCACCATTTTGTAAGCATCCATCGAAGACATGTTAGTATGGTACATTAGGTAAGCAATTACGATCGTAGCAGAACGAGAGATTCCGGCTTGGCAGTGTACCAAGACGGCACTGTTCCGTTGTCGGGCTTCATCTGAAAGGAAATAAAGTACATCAGAAGGTTATTTAACTAAAACTGAAACTAATATAGGCTACAAATACTAATATTTAAACAGGGCGCAATAAATTAGAACGACAGTTTTAAACGATTAAAACAACTCTTTGCAACAAATTCATATGATAAGGCTCAAGTATTTCTCTTAGAGTTCCTGTTTCTAGTTCCAATTTTTTTTTAACAGATGACAGTGCAAGGAGTAAACTTGAACATTACGAATTTCCGAAATGTCCACCATTAGCCACAAGCACGTTTCGCAATTGGAGAACGAAATTGGGCTTCAAAATAAAGTAAAAAAAGCTGTTGAAGGGACTTGCAGCGCCATCTGGTGAAATTTCAATCAAAAAATTTATACCTGAAATTCTGGGGAGGGGGGAATTATGCCTGGTCACCTAAAATTGCTGTAAGAACTTTTTTTTTTCTTTCTTTCTAACCTTAACTGTTTTTTGTCCCAAATGTTTGTCTAACAGTCTATTTTTGCCAGTCTAATTTACACTGACAGTCTAATATTGGTCATCCTTTATTATTAAATTTCTTCAGTGATAAAACTTTTAAAATAAATTGGACAATTTGCAATGCATCAGTTACCAATACTTTCCAAACAAGTTATATCGTTCAATAATGTGTGTCTAGTTAGCAATATATTGAAGTTAAACTAAATTTAATCGATATTGTAGTTTAATACGGTGAGGGAGTTTTAAATTTATAAACTTTTGTTATTAAATAATAATAAAAGTTTTTAAATTTAAAACTCCTTCACAGTATTAAACTACAATATCGATCAAATTTAGTTTAACTTCAACATATTGCTTACCAGACACACATTATTGAACGATTTAACTTGTTTACGGCAAACTGTGGTAGACAGACAACGTTGGTACAACGTTGTCTGTCAACGTATGGTATAACGTTGAACCGATTTATCTGTAACCGAATTTATGTACATTGACTGGATTGCTTTGCTATAAAATCTTCTGCTGTATATCCAAAGAAAGATTTGCACGAATGTCTATCGATTTTGTTATCAGACTGCATCAAAAGTTGTTGATACAAAATGTTGGTTACCGTGAAAAAAATTATTCGATAATTTTTCTCAGTTAGTAATACCATCTGCTGATAAGTGTTGTAACTCATTTTGAATTTAGTAAAAATAGTCACTGGTTTCCGATGCAGAAAGCGGTAAACCATACAACACTTTCCGTTCATTCTTTGATTTTTCATATCATCAGTCGTTTTTATGAACAATCTGGCAAATAACAGAAACAAATTTGATTTATCGCCTTTCATGAAGTACTTACCAATAAAAGCAAAGGCTTTCTTGAAATATTGTTTGATATTTTGCTGGTAGGAATCCATAGCAGGTAAACGAAGGAACGCAAAGCCATGCTCATCGCAGTATCCGGGAACTTGGCTAGTGACATTGAGGACATAGCCGATACCCAATTCTTTTAGTCTGCAAACATCTTCGGCATCTTTGGCATTACCAACATACAAAAAAGGTAGGATTGCAGTGGCCTTTGTATTCTCCAAGTTGGATGGCAAATACTCAGAAGGACGATCTTCTTCGTTCATAGCTGGAGGGGACAGACAGGAATCGCTTTGACTTTTGGAGAACTCTCGCCATCCACCTGAAGATAGAAAAAAAAGGTTCTGTTAATTTTAGAAGAATTAATCATGCGTATTTGTTTCTTCAAACTAGATATAAGAGTTTAAAGCAACCACAACGACTGCTAACCATAACGAATGTTTGCAAACAGAATATGCTTGCAAGCTGTATAATGCTTGTAAACAACATATCATGATGGATGAGATAGGGGCTGCTTCACGGCCCAGGTGTCCAATTGAACCTCAATATTAGACTAGGACTAGTTATACGAGTGAATACTGATAATGAAACATTTGTGTTACCACTTTTGTTGTTTGATGTGGGTTTAATCGCAATCGATGTCAACTTAAAAATGCATTTAAAATGTATTATTTTAATCTAAACTAATAATTTAAAGTAAGAAAATTCAAGTATTTTGCAATTAGAGTAAAAATGTTAAAGTCATACTGAAACAAATTATTTCCTTGGCAAGCAATTAAGAGTTTCAAATACTACTATTTTTCTATTCTATTTTACTTCAAGTATTGTATAGTTGATGGGCGCTATATAATGAGAATTTTTTTTATACGTAAAAAGTGCCATTGAAACCTAGCCATTGGCTTTAATGTAAATACACACTTAATAATATTTTAACGTCTTTCGAAGTTCTCAAATTTGATTGTGTAAATGAAATTCGTTATACACTTATGTAAAATTCGGAAACTAATGATTATGTAACATACTGTTTGTAAATATCCGTTTACACGTAAGCAAAAGTTGCTTGAAAATTACTATAAATTATTTCTGTTCTAAGTAAATCACAGATAACACCGGAAATCATTCGTAATATTCCGGAAACTGTGACAAATATAATTTCCGAGATAATTCTTTGGTGTGTATTTTGTTTTACTTCTTTAGATTTTTTTCACACAATGCGAGTTAATTTTGAAATTAAATTTTTTTTCTTTTTAAATGACGCACAGATATCTTAAAAAATTCAATCAATTAATTTTAATATCAATATGTAGTAGAGTACACTACTACATATTGATAATAAATGTTGTACTACTACATATTGATACTCATTAACTAGTTTCCAAACCTTATCATCGTAGATAACATGAAAATATAAACTCTAACGTTCGTTAACAACACCAAATAGTTTCTAAATCTCACTAATAATTTGAAAATATCAACTCTAACATTGATAACATCATTAACTAGTTTCCAAATCTTACAATATGAAAATACCAACTCTAATGTTCATAACATCAAATTTTATACATATTGATAACATAAAATTTACAATTCTAATTCCATCAACTAGATTCCAGATTTTCGTTATCATCATTACTTTTTGAATCCCTTAAGTTTTTAAATTGTGTTAAACTAGCCTTCAGATTTTACATATGCGCATTTTATAAAGATAATGAAATATTGCATGCATTTGTTAATTGCAACAGCTATTTAATTTGATTAAAAATGTTCGAACATAAATTTGCATAGAATCAGAATGATCTAATTCATTCTATATTTCAATCACTACAAAATACTTACACTTAATAATTAAATTAACGCATTTATAATGAAACTGTTAAATTAGATACGTTCATTCATTTTTTGTTACACTCACTCAAAACATGTAAATATCATATTTATTCGGGGGGAAAATGCAAAGTTAAACCTATTTACGGCTTATATACCTCAATCTTTGGAAGAGTGCATTGTTCGCTTTTTAAACTAGTATATATATTAGAAGTAATAGCAAAATTAAATATTCATTTCATTTTTAAAACTTTAGGCAGCATTTCATACCAACTTCTAATGTAATAGCTTTAATGGGGGAAAAAGAAAAAGAAATCATAGGAGCTTATTTAATGGATAGTCAATAATGTCATTTTCTCATCTCCTTTTATTTATTCAGTTGAGCTCTCCACTATTAACCCAGATGCCTCTGTAAAGTGAATCACCACAGAAAAATCCATTTTTTCCTCTCTTATGTTTTTGTTGCTTATTTTTAACTAAGAAGTTCTCATAAATTAATATTCTTGTTCTAATAATTTTACAAATGAAATACTAAAATATATAAAGAGGGTGATCATGTGGACCCCCTCTTTTTTCTCCCCCCAAAAAATCGGAGTCTGACACACACGGCGGGAATAGAACTGTCAACGTCAACCGTTGAATGACACACGGCCATGTGTATGACGTCATCAGGTGACATCACTAAATTTTTTTTCTTTTTTCTCCGGGACGTTCGTTCACATTTCGGCCGGAAAATTTGGCTCATTGTTTGATTATCCTCTTCCCCCATCATGCCCGTGTACACAGAAGTGATTTTTTTTTCTCGTTTTTCTATGAATTTTGCTCCCAAAATAAATGTTGAATTCACGTTGAGGTGAATGAGATGTTGTCACCCTCCTCTTGCGGAACAGATGCGTGCGCATATGCATAGGTGACTAATATTTTTTTCCTAGTGAGAAAGTGGCTTAAAAAAAACACACGAAATAGTTCCTTTTAACCATAAATCGTTTGCAACAAATTTAAGAGTGTCCGAGATGGATTATATTTTCTTCGCCCTCCCCCCATATCGTGTATTACATGAACATCACTTCCTAATTTATTAAGTTATTAATAAGTTATTGAAATATGTTTTTAATTTTACCAAATTTTGAGTTTGTAAGAAAATTTAAGAATTATTCCTTCCAACAATAAATCGTTTGCAACATATTTAATATTCTATTTTCTTCACCTCTCATATGGTGCGTTATGGGAATATGACTTTCCTATTAAGTTATTAATAAGTTTTTTGGAATATTTCATTTATCTAACGTAATTTTAATTTTTGAGCTTTTAAGAAATGATAAGAATAATTCAAAGATATAACAGAAGATTTAGTAATGTTCGAAAATGTTCAAAATATACTTACAACCTTAAAATTTGATAATTTTCATAAAATATATTTTAAAGAACAAAATGAAAAAAAAAAAATTCTAAATTTATAAGTATGGAATTGGTATTCGTGCAGTTCTCCATTGGTTAACAGTGAGGGTGAAGAAATGAGAATGGTATTAACATATTTGTACTACTATTTAAATTTTTTTCATTAACCCCTTGGGGACGGGTGATTCAGAAAAGCATTCGTACAAAATCGGAATCAAGTTGTAATTAAATAAAAAACGGTAACTTAAATGTGGTCGTTGCTAATTTGGCAGACTTACTTTGATTTTACTTTAATTATTGTTAGTTTAATTATATATATAACCAATGTTAATTCAAAGTATAACTAAATAGTTTTATTTTGAACAAAGTAATGGTGAATTAAATAAATCAAACAATTATAACTCCGCCCACAAATAAACTGCTAAAGAAATACTTTGATTACCAGTTTTATATTTTTACAATGATTGATGCAGTTTTATGCTGTCACGTATTTGTGACAGTCGGCGCGAAAGGGTTAAGAAACTTTTGACATCAATGCAAGATTTGTATTCGGGTATTAGTGAGTTAATATAAGTTTTAACTACTCATATTCACTTTTGTAAAAATATTTTCTATCGTATAACCAGAGAGCCTACTGTCTCAAACAAAAAAAATCTCTTTTAGTGAATCTGTTAAACACCACTACTTTTGTTAAATCTAACTCCATATCTACAGTATCAGATTTGTTTATTAAAGTGTTTCATCAACCTTTCTGAAAATAACGTTTAATCATGCTGATACAATTCTGAACAACTCCAAAATCAAACAAACACAGTTTAGAGCAAGCTGCTCAATTTATTTTTGATTCCTTTTTAGTTATTCAAGCAAAGAGCTTGATCATTGCTCAACCAAAACTGTTCTAAAATTCCAGATGAATGGGATAGGGGCCGCTTCGCGGCCCAGGTGCCCAATAAAATCAAAACACTAGGACTAGGACTTATTAAAGTGTATCTTAAAAATTACAAAGCGCTCAAAAATCCTTGAACATCATCGGATTTCGAAAAAAGATCTTTTACACTAGCAGAGCTTAAAAATGCTTCTTAAGATAATGTGAACACTAATTTATTTAAAATATATGTTAATTATTATATTATATATGTTAATTATACATTAATTTCTAAGAGGTGATTTTTGATGTCAGTTTAGAGGTGGCTAAAGGTAAAAGGATCAAAAATATTTCGAAATGTTAAATAAACGATCTCGTAATAAATCTTAAAACGTGGATTGAATGAGGTAAATCATCTCAAAATCATCCAAGCAATTACGAAGGAGCTATCTTAGGGAATTTTACAAGTGCCGTGGAAATTCTCTGCGTAATTAATAGATAGGTTTTCCCCAAAAGTCAAAGAAGAAAGTACTTTTCCGGTGGCAAAGCAGCAGAAATAAAGAAAGGCTTAACAACAAAGATGTGCAGATGTGTTGCAACTTTACTGACACTGTGGCAACTTGTTGGGCAATATATCTCTCGCCATTGTTGATAAGATTCTTTGATTTTGTTATGATTACAATGGAAAGCACAAATTGGTGAAAGAATATGAAAGCTTTAGAGATTTTTTTCCCCATTTTGGAAATTCAATACTTTTATAAAACAGAAGAATTGTAATGCTTAATTATTTTTCACATTTACGATAATTCATTGTTACAATTTTTAAACTTAAAAAATGAGAATTAAAATAAAAAGGAAAATCCCTAATTGGTGAAAAGTCTTTATTTATTGTAAAATTAATTAAAACTCGCCTTATCCAAACTCCGTAATTACTTTTTAAAAGCATTAAAAAAATTTTTAAATTATTTATGAATACAAATAATGTTACATAATTTTAGCAATATATTTAAATTTAACTCTTTTGGTTACTGGCTTTAATTTTTTGTTTTGACAAGGAAACGACATTTTGAAGTAAATTGTTTGTGACTAAGGTATTTTTACAAAAGCCATATAGCCGAATTATATTACATTATAGCCGTATTAGGATATCTGCAATTTTTTATGAAAAAAAAATATAATCGAATTAAAAAGAAATATTATTGTTATTATATTACTTTTTATTGGTACTATTATTAAAATTATTTAATTCATCATTATTATTTGTGTAATATTTAAAAACTAAGTGCTAATAACTCTTTCAAAAAGCGGAGCAAGTTGGCATCTCCGTTAAAATCATCACAACACACTTAGTCTTTTACGTACATCATAAAACTATTTAAATGTTGTAGTAGTCAATACCAGCTTAACTTAAATGTTGAATTATAAAATTTGCTACCACTTTAAAAAAAAAATATTTACAGAGACCCCGACTACTCGGATTCTCCGTAGTTTCAGAAAATATTTTTTTCTAGGGGTAACAAGAGTTTATATTTTAATAAATTATAATTGAAAGAATCTTGTCCACCACTAAACACATATAATTTAAACAGAAATAATTAAATAAGGTCATCGAGACTAACTACGTATTAAGTTCTAATAGGTTTAAAAAAAATAAAAAACTATCAGTTTCAAAAAATTCATTACCATTGAAAAAAATAAATAATTCGCAACAGTCTCAATTAGTTGAAGTCTCAGTATTGGTGAAAAATTTCTGACCAAAACCTTATAAGTTAGCTGGTCTGATAATTCAATACACCTGTAAGTGGTTTACCCCACCCCCTCCTGACATGAGAAATGTGATTTTTTTCAAAGGAAAGTAACATTGTGGTCGAAAAACCAGTTTTCACATTAACGAAAACTTTAAATAGCGTGAAAATACTAAGGAATTGTAAAAAATTTCAATTATTCCCCTACCCCATGCCTTAGAGAATATATGTTGCTATTTTTACAAATTTAAAACAAGTAGAAGCACTCATGGTGGAAAAGAGATAAAAAAAAAAGGGAACTTCGTATCTACCAGTCCCCAGATAAAAGGGGACAACAAAGAGTGGAACCAGGTAACTCAATAAAAGGATCATTACTTTTAATAAAAACTGGAGATATACGTCTGTGAAGGCATTTACCAGTCCCCTTTCCTTATAGCGCGGGTGTTACACTTCATTTTTCCCTGAGGACCAGGTTACGCATGTTACACCCCACGAAAAAACCCCTTCCCCCCGTTTTCCAATGAAAATGTGAAGTTGAAATAGAAGAGTGTGTCTATTAGTCAGCCATTACCGGTGAAATGATTCTGAACAAAAGTGCCGACTCAGAGGCCGTGACGTCATTATATTTTATACCACCCCCTTTCCCCTCTCTTACGCGGCAGCACGCTTTTCTACTTACCTAGAAAAGAAGACCGATAACGGGCATTTGAAAAGTGAATGTGTTTGTCATTCATATTCCACGAGATAGCCTTGTGGTGCTACGATTTGCTTGCTGACGATTGCGAAATGGTGGTGGCGATAAGAAAAATTGGGGAAAGTTGCCTTGAAGGATAAGGTTTTTCATACGAAAAGGGATTTTCGATGTGTCATTAAGATTTATTGCTAATTATTGATACACATTTTCGCAATCGAATCTTTCGTCCAAATATAAATAAGAATTAATTTATATCAAGATTTCAGCACAAATTTTAATGATGTTTGTTTTTAACATAAACTATTTTATCGTCCAAATACAAATAAGAATTAATTACCAAGTTATGGGTAAAAAAAATTTGAAAGATTCTAATTAATAAAGTTCTTTCCGGCAAACGATATTTCCACTCAAATACGAGAAAGAACAAGCGGAAAAGAACATTTGCCCACAAATTTTACTGATGTTCTTTATAGCAAACGATTTATTTTATCGTCCAAATACAAATAAGAATTAATTTACATCAATATGTGCGCACATATCTTAATGATATTAATTTATTGAAATACAAATAAGAATTAATTACCAAGCTATGGGCAAAAAAAATTTGAATGATTCTAATTAATAAAGTTCTTTCCGGCAAACGATATTTCCGCTCAAATACGAGAAAGAACAAACGGAAAAGAACATTTGCGCACAAATTTTACTGATGTTCTTTATAGCAAACGATTTATTTTATCGTCCAAATACAAATAAGAATTAATTTACATCAATATGTGCGCACATATCTTAATGATATTAATTTATTGAAATACAAATAAGAATTAATTACCAAGCTATGGGCAAAAAAAATTTGAATGATTCTAATTAATAAAGTTCTTTCCGGCAAACGATATTTCCGCTCAAATACGAGAAAGAACAAACGGAAAAGAACATTTGCGCACAAATTTTACTGATGTTCTTTATAGCAAACGATTTATTTTATCGTCCAAATACAAATAAGAATGAAACATCAATATTTGCGCACATATCTTAATGATATTAATTTATTGAAGTACTTTCCCGCAAACATTCTTCCGTTCAAATACAAAAAAGAACTAATATACCACAAAATTTGCGCACAAATCGTATAGATGGACTTTTTCACAAACAATTATTCCGACCAAACATAAATAAGAATTAATTTACATCAATCTTTAAGTTAAAATCTGACGAGAACAGTTCACAATTTTTTTAAACATCAAATTTTTTCAAATTATCTCAAATTTGAATAAAATCCATTTAAGAAAATGAATAAATACTTTATTTTCTAGCCGAATTTTCTTTTCTTTTCAGAATAAAGTAACTAAGATAAGAAATGGTGTTTGAAAGAAAGCTGATCGAAGAAATAATAAATCATAAAATGCAAAAATTCTTCGAAAACGAATTTCAACCAAAAAATAATAATAATAATAATAGCTAGAATTTTTTTCTCCTTATAATGGACAGCAATATAATGCTTATATCTTTAAATCACAAGTCGAATAATCAACGTTAAATGTAAGCAAATGTTGCAAGCTTTTGGTTATAATAATTATAATAAATAAATATTATCTACGGCGAAATCTCTTTTGTTACATAAAAGGTCGAATACAAATCAAAAATTGTGAAAGGTACTAAAATACAAAATAAATAAATGCATCAAATATTTATTAGTATTACTCATTTTATGCTCTAATAAATAACGCAATTAAAATACGAAAGCATTAGCAGAGATTTATAGCCGAAGGCATCTAGGCAGCTTTTCGTTTACTTAAAAGACACAGTTACCGAAAATAACAGTTAAACAAAAAATACATGGAAACAAAAATTTAAAACTCAATGCTTAAATGTTTGTATGACACTTTTTTTTAAGAAAAATAATGTTTGCTTTTCCTAATATTGCTTTTAACCAGCTGGATAAAAAAATTAAAACTATAAAACATGAAATTTCAATATTTATAGAGATACTAACAAATCATTTTTGATAATTTTTTTAACAAAACTTTGATCTCCTTTATTTAAATAAACAAATAAATAAAAGATAAATAATGCATTAAAGATATGAAATGAGTCATATTTTGTTCTGGAGAACAGACAACGAAGTTTATTCTTATTATATCAGCATTGTAAGATAAAATATTAGATAACATACAGAACAATCATTTTTATTTTACTTTGTCTCCTTTGTTAAAAATTGAACTGAATGAAGTTACATGGGCTAATCACTCTTAGAACATTTTAATTCTATGAATCCTGAAAACTCCATGAGTAAGCTGTCTTCAAGAAACTATAACATTCGTAGTAAATTTTCTATAGGAATCATTGCAAATTAATGTTTTTAGAACAGAGATTCTCTAACTGAATTTTTTTTTTCTCCAAAAGCTAAAGAGGGGAGTATTCGAACGATCGTTTAGAAATTTTTCTACCAGTTTTTTGAGGACGCTGGTCAGTTTACTCTAGAGATAAAATTGTGGAATAATTAATGAATTCCAATAATTACGAATATTTTTTTTTGAATATAATTTCGGTTTAATGTTAATGATGTAATTTTTTCCTTTAATCTTAAAGCATCTATACATATGATAAATAATTCTGACTCATACATAAAAGATCTGATAAGTTTACAATGCTTTTTTACCTCAATTAGGAAAAATCTTCCGCGAAATATAAGAAATTGATACCAAGAAAATAAAATCTCCAATACGCATATTTTAATAAATGCCTGGAATTATAATGACTTCTAAGTTTAAAATATATGTTTCCCTTTGCTTCTTCTAAGATAGCAAACAAATTCATGGATTATGCTAAATCAGCTGTTCCCAAATGGTGTTCCGCGGAACCTTATATCTCCTTGGAACAGTTAGAGGAGTTCCGCTAGATAATACTTTTTATAACTAATGATGCGTTTTGGTAACCTCTGATTATATTTAGATAATTTATAATTCATAATTAGATAATTCATAATTAATTTTATCTTTCGGTTGCTTTTATGAAATTTGTCAATTTTCGCCTAAAATTAAAAAAAAAATGGCACTTTTTTTATATAATATTTCTAATAATACTATATTGTATAAAGTACAAAAAGAACAAGCATTCGTTTATAAAATATTGCACTGGTATTTCTTATTGCTCTTTTCAAATCAAAATAAAATAACTAAATTCTTTAATAAAAAAATATGTTTCTTAACCAAGTCAATATATATGTCTCTTAACCTTAACCACCAAAAACAAATGTCATAACTAGACTAGATATAGCATAAGGACTGCAAATTTAACTAATTTTAAAACAGGACCTAAAATCCTAATTTAAGATTACTGATAATAAAACAATGAAAAATTTTAAATATTAAAAAAAAAAAAAAAAAAAAACAGTCTTCTGTAGGTTATAACGTTTACAATAACCTTCATAAAATTTTTTTAAGTCGAAATTCCGCCGAGAAAAGGGAATTAATTATTTAGGGAAGAAGAAAAAATGGAACCCCCGGGCTAAGTACTTTTCGTTCTTCCTTAAGACGTCTTCTAATTTAGAAATACAGTAGGGAACCGATTATCCGGAATGATCGGGACCATCGCTATTCCGGATAACTGATTTTTCCGGTTTTCTGAATCGCTACAAAAAGCCGTTTTTTTATTGTTAAACCCAACTAAAAAAAAAATTGGAAATAATCTTAAAAAGAAGAAAAAACGATGAAGTAATACACTAATGATTATTTCCAAAATGATGGTAAGGTAAACATCTTTCAAAATAGAAAGAAAAATTCTAAAATCTTATGAGGAAAAAAATTTATTTTTTTTAAAAATGGCGGGCAAATTTATCGAATTTCGTTCCGGTTTTCTGATTTCCGGACAACGGGTTCTGTACTGTATCATATCTTTACATTTGCACTACAAGAAAAAAAAATATTTAGAGGGAGAAAAAAGTAATAATATAAAGGAATTAAACTGAAACAACGGTAATATCTACTCAAATTCGACAAAAATAAATGCATTAATTCATTAAATAATTCTAAAATCCAATGAATAATAATCTAAAAAGGGCATCTTTCAGAGATAATTAAAATATTGAATTAAGGGAAGGGAAATTAAATTAGCGCTCTATTTAAATTAACCCTTGATCCGTTAACGTACCATCTCCCCTGAAACAATCTGTTCATCCCTTCGGTTCAAAGGTAAAAAAATGATAAAGAATGGAACTTAGTCAGCAACCACCTGCTACAATAATTGTCAAAAATGGACTGAAAGTCGAGTACAGTGACGTAATCCTGGGTGGTCTGTGATTCACCGGCCCACTCATTCCATGAATCACATCCCCCCACCCCTCAGATATCGCTGTCCTCACCTAACCATCACCCAACACCCACTGATCAAAAGGAACAAACAACACGATAACGAGAAAGCGGTGGTGATTTCCTATAGAATATGGTTCGAATTTGTCGGATATCGGAAAGAGGACACTCCCCACCCCTTACCGAGAGGGTTTCTGATGTTGAGATGATTGATCCGTCATGATGTTCCGACAATGGTCAAGTGCTCCCAGCAGAAATTCTTGAATTTTTTTTTTTTTTTTTTGCAAGATAAAAGTATGGAGACAAACTTGCATATTATCGAGTCTTAAGACTTCTGTAATCAGAAACATGTGAGTGATTAAAAAGATTTGGTCTAGCTGATTTGGGAAGAAGTTAAAAGATTGCATTAGTAAAGGCCTGTTTATGAGATCAAAGTTCTTGGACTAAGATTGATTGGAATTGATGGAAACTAGTTTTGCTTGGAGCTTGGATCGTTTATGTAAACGATCATCCAAGTTCTTGGATGATGGTAGAGCATATTCTACTTTCCAAGTCCTTAACCAATCAGCTTCTAATGTTTTGTGACGTCAACAAGCAGGCATCAGATTATGTCATATTGTTGTTCGCTTTCATTAATTTTTAAATTTTAATTTCAACGTTTTTCGAAAATAAGATTGAAAATCTGAAATGACATTTTTATAAGTTGGTTTTTTTCCAATTACTTTTTGTTCGGAAAGCAGGGGACTACAATGTATGAGAAGGGTCAAAATTTTCTTTAAGAAATACGTTATTAATGTTTTTTATACTTCATTTTTAAAAATATATAAAAACGTGTATTTACATAATTCTTAAACAAAAACCTACATATTAGCTCACTAAAATAAATAAAAAAGTATGCGCGTCGTTTATGATTAGTATCATTTTACAATGTTTGTTATTTATTAATTCATTGTTATAAAATAGCATAAATTATCTCAATTTTAGTTACTGCTTACTATTACATTTTAATAAAATGAGCTTTTAGGAATAAAAAAATAATTGTTATAATATGACAAATTGTGTGTTGTTTCGTAAATAACATACCCACTCAAAATTAATTACAATACAAGAATCAATTAATTAAACGCTTAGGGAAAATAATTTCAAAGTAAATCTTAATACATAAATTATGGAAGTACGATTCCAAAACACATAAGCTAAATATTAGTTCTTATTTCGCCAGCTAAGCATATATTTTTTTAAAATCACAAGTTTAATGATTCAAAATTGAGGGGGGCAATAAAATGAAAATAAAATAAAGCTGGAGCCTTTATTAGTAAATTCTTTAGCACACTAAGAAACCAGCTGCTTTTAATCGGTTCTAAAATGAACATAATCATCCATGTGATTCATATAACAACTTCAAAACCAATTGTAAAAAAATATAATAAAACATTTTTATTACCGATATTACGACTGGTACTATATGACACACCAAAACAAAACAGAAAATGTCAGAGAATTCTACAAATGATTGTTGACTAAGATTAATAGATCGAATTCGTTCATGAAAAAATAGCAATCGACAAGTGATAGTAAAATAAATAGAAATATATCCTATGACTCTAGTACCTAGAATAAGGCGAGCAGTGTCCTCAAAAAACTGGTAGCGCTAAAGCAGTTACTTTTCAAATATTTGTGTAGAAATTTTACAACCGATTTTTTAGTTTCTTGAAGAGTCTGATCAGCTTACCCTAGAAACTTTCTAAAAAAGAATTAATTAATGAGAACAATTTTATTTCGAGTTTGTTTGTTTGTTTCAATCAGGCGTACAACGAAAGATGTTTTCAAGTGTATGTGATTTTGTTTTTCAATTAAAGATTATAATTCAAAGTTAATTTAAACACTTGTATGAATCATATTTTATTATAGAGTAATATGTTAAAATTGTGTAATTTTATGATTTGTAAAAACAAGCCAAACTAGAATTTGAAAAATTATTAGGTTTTGTAGAGAAAAGGCGTACAATTCTTAAAATATTCAGCAAATAATTCATAAGTTCACCTAAAATCCCACTAAAAAATGCCTTTTAGCATAAAAATTTCCTATGTTTTTCTTGAATGAAATAAAATCTATGACCTTTAAAGGTGGTATGTTAATTATTTTGCACTCAAATGATTTAATAAAGGAAACATTTTTGTATCCGAAAGTTTACATTTTTAAATGCATCATTTTCCATTCCGATGATTCACCACATGTTTAGTGATTATTTATCCCACTTAAAAATACCTTTCAGTTTAACAATTTCCTCTGTCATTCCTGAATTAAATAAAATCTATGACCTTTAATATGGTTACGTTGCTGACCATTAATGTCTTGAGTCAAATCATCCATGCATCCTGAAACTTAAATTTTCAAATATATAATGCATCAACTTTTGTGCATCTGATCCACCATAATGCATTAGTTATTCCTATTATAAATACTTTTTAACGCAACGTTATTCCTATTATAAATACTTCTTAACGCAACGTTATTCCTATTATAAATACTTCTTAACGTAACGTTATTCCTATTATAAATACTTCTTAACGCATTGTCATTCCTATTATAACTACTTCTTAACGCAACGATTTCCTCTAATTAATAAATCAAATAAAATCTATGACGTTTAAATTAGGTATTTTAATTACGTTGCTGACCATTAATTTCCTGAGTCAAATCATTCCTGCATCCGGAATTCTGAACTTTCAAATTTTAATGCACCATCTTCCGGACAGATCAACCACATAAGAAATTATTAGTTACCAAACTTATTAGTATACCTTTCAGCTTTACAATTTTCTCTGCCATTTCTAAATCAAATAAAATCTATGACGTTTAAATTTGGTATTTTGATTGCGTTGCTGACCATGAATTTTCTGAGTCAAATCATTCCTGCATCCGGAATTCTGAAATTTCAATGCTCCACCTTCCGGACAGATCACCAAAGTTATTAGTTACCAAACTTATTAATATACGTTTCAGATTTACAATTTTCTCTGTTATTTCTAAATCAAATAAAATCTATGACGTAAATTAGGTATTTTAATTACGTTGCTGACCATTAATTTTCTGAGTCAAATCATTCCTGCATCCGGAATTTTCAATGCATCACCTTCCGGACGGATGATATTTACCATAGAAGAAGCGATAAGTTATCCCACTCAAAAATGCCTTTTAAGTTAACAAAAAACGAAGCATGACACAAGCATGGTCATGTTTGAGAGAACGATGACTTCACCCCTATCGAAACAAACCATACCCATTAGGTACTTCATCAATCCATAAGTGACTAACACAGCATTCCCCTTTGTCCCAAAGATTGGTTTACCCCGCCCTCCTTCTCTAGTCTTGGGGTTGACGATGATGCCATACCACCAACTTTTTGCTAATTCATATGCTGCTGAGTCAGTCCAAAAAATTCACCCCAGTAGGCGATATTTTTAAAACAGTTAAACAAGATTAAAACGTGGGCTCCAAGAAACAAACAACCAACCTTGAACCCTTCTCCATGGTTCACCTGTAGATATGGTTCTGTTCTATTCTTGATCTACGACTGTCCTTGAAGTGTTGGAATTGGGAATTCCCTTACCAACATTCCGAACACCCCTCTCTCTATTACGCGGATGCGGTTTCTTTTATATCGAACAGGTCCACTATCGAAAGAAAAAAGATTTGGAAGTTTTTCTTTTCGTTTTAGGTGTAGCATGAAAAAGAAAACGAAAAAAGATAACAGGCGAGTTCTCTAGAATTTAATCAAGAAGAGGGCCGAGAATTTTTCTTTCTCGTATGGGGCAGTTTTATGGTTGACGAGTTAGGAGTTACGATGTGGGATTGGCGCTTTTATAACGAAAGGTTATGGCTCTTGATTGATTCAGATTTGAATGGGGGGGGGGGAGGAAAAAAACTTGTATTTGCAGAATGATCTCTGGAACATTGCAGCCATAGATTTTTTCTAATATAATGGATAAAAATTTATTCAATTTCGATTTATTAAAAAACAACGACTGTAGAGGAGGTTCAAAAGAATTAATCATTTGATGCTTGATTCGAAATTGAATAATTAATTCTTTAGTAAATGTTTTGAATGTTAAATTTGAGAAACTCATACCAATAAATTTTTATAAAATTGGGAACTTGCTTTATTATTCAACGCTTTTTAGCAGTGGCGTGAAGAGAGGGGCCATAGGTATCTAATCAAAGAGGTTCGTCGAAGTAGCGAAAAATTACAAATTTAAATTGAGAAAAAATAAATTTTTTAGCACATTTGGATTAAGCAAATTATTTTATAAAAAATAAATTATGATTTTCAAACAAATTTAATGATGAAGTTACAATTAAAATTTTAATATTCCTTGCATGTAAGAAGAAGAAAAAAATGAAAACATTTCGTTGGTTTAGCATAGATTAATTTTCACTTATATTACATAAAATGATTTAAAATATGGATTTAGATTTAGCTTTTTTATAATTCAGACGGTAGATGTCACTTTTTATTTTTATTTTTAAATTCAGTTATTAAGTCATAGGGCGGATCAAGAACTATAAATAAAAATTCAAAAACTAGAGACACAAATGAATTAATATTTTTATTTATTTATTTTTTTGCTATCACTTTTAACTATTTCGACAGACCATTGAAAGCCTTCTAATAACAACGAGAAGATGATAAGTACGCCTTTGTAAATCGTTGTTGTTTTAATTCGCATTTGGGAAATTACTCTCTTTCTATTTAAGAGAGCGCAGTTTCTAGAATAATTTCAACAGTCATACATTTTAAAAATACTTAAAAAAGTGAAATGTTAAATAAGATACCAAGCAAATTAAGCCAAGTTTTCTTGCGAAAATGAAAATAATTTAGTGCTACTGTTATTTAAAGTGTCATGAAATTGAAAAATCTTTCGTTTTCTTTTGCTGCAATTTCCATTGTAATTTGAGTATGAAAATTAACCATATACATTTAAAGCTTAATCTTGTTCTGCAATCGCATACCACTTTTTACCCACTTATAAACAATTGTTAACCCTTTGACGCAGAATTTTTATTCAATATATTTTTTATTATTTTGTATTAATTTAGATCAAAATAATAGAGAAATATTATATTTAGCAATTTAATAATTTATGGTTATGAAATACAGTATTAAAAAAAACACCTGTGCACTTCCAAATTATAATTTTTCGAATTTGTTATTATTTACAACTATTTAGATCTAAGGGAAACCAGTTATTCATCGTTGGAATTTCTTAAATTTACAAAATAAACAATTGGTAATTTTTTGAATATAAATGAAAAAAAAATTTTTCAAGCGACCTTTTCCTGGAATTTATTTTTTAATACAAATATAATTCCGAGAATATAACAAAGTTTTAGAAATTATTAGAATGTTTTTGTTTTTTTTTTATAATTAAAAAACACCAAAATATATTTTTGCTTGTAGTTAGAGCTCCAGAAGAAAATATATATATATATATATATATATATATATATATATAAAAAACGAACACCGGTGTCAGAGGGCTGAAGGGTTCTGTTAACTACAATGATAATCAACAGAAGAAATTTAAACGCAAATGTATTACTATTTTTACCAACTTTATGTTATAGAAATGTTCATAAAATAGTAATAAAACTGAGTGCATAAGGATGGTTTAACAAACATACCTCTTAATAGGACGGGTTTAGCTCCCATGTCCCTGATGGATGCAATAACAGGTGAAAGTGGATGATCATCAGTGACTTGATCAGCTTCAGATGTCCCATCGTCGTATAGCACAACCTCGGAGCCCCGACAAGTTTGTAACTTTTCTTTAGCGTTTTGATCTGAGACGAGATCGCATAGTCCAAGTCGTCCAAGTTGCAGTCTCCGACGACTGATACGGTCCGCACACCGTAAAGAAACTGCGCCGGACACGTGCCCTTTACCGTAGGCAAAGGTTGGTCGGCAATCCAAAACTAAGGGCATCGCGCCCCCACCTTGTCTGAGTGCAGTGTCCAGCTCGGACGGGGAGACCAACTTCAGATTTTCAGATTGGTGGGATGAGTTTTTAACGGGGCGCCGCCGGTGGTTAGCGCCCCTGTTGGAGTTCAGGTAGAGCAACTGTGGTCTTCGTCGCCCGTGATGATCAGATAGTATCGTATTTCCGGGAAGTTGTACATCAACACCCCCAGACATATCGGAGGGCAAAAAACTGTAAGAAAAAATATTAATATTAAATATTACTCAATAAAATAATAACGTATTATTATTATTTATTATTATAATAATTAAACATAGTGTAAAAACAAAATAATTAAAAAAAGCATAGTGATTTGACTATTGAATAAAATCTATTTCAAAAATAAAAGTTTTAAAATCTGAAAAATTTCTTTAATTCGATAATAAATTACTTAGCCTAATAGTTAAGATAGCTATATTCTGAATGTACTGAAATATTAAACAACAAACTTTAACTGTATTTTTTTTTCTTAAAAATTAAAAACCGTAATTTTCAATTTGTTTTTCTTAATGAGGTATTAATAAAGTTAATCATTGTTGAATTTTGTGATTAAAAAGTTCCATTATGTCTGTCAAATAAATAAATTTTTATTAATAATAATTAGCTCACAACAATGTAATCGTAAAGCTTTTGTGGGCATCAAAATACTTATTTATTACCGAAAGCACTCTTAATTTGTTATTCAAGATGATTATAATGACATAATTATTATTGGAATGCATGAATATATCTAGAAATAAAAAATGATTAAAATTTTTATTTTCCCAGCCAGATGAATGCCCAAATTTAAGGCTAAAATGAGACGAATTAGAAAATTTTGTATAATTTAGATTTCAACAATAAATATTGAATTTAATGTGATCAAAAGCTGGGAGGAAAATAAAACTTCAAGATAAAAATATAACAGAGAATTATGTTCATGTATAATGTATCGGAGAATTAAATTTTTACAACAAAAAACAGTCAAGGCTACTTTGTCATATGCAAGTAGAGGGGGTCCCTCAAACAGACGTCTTACAATAAAACGGATAACGGATATTCCTTCTAATTTACCTCCACCTTCCTTTCACATCAGCCGCGAGACCGGGAAGAGCGGAAGTGGGCAAACTCATTTCCGGTGTACCCACGTGTGAACCATCTGTATCTTGACTTCTGTCTGCAAAATTCAGCCCCTCCCATGCCTCTTACTTTTCTCTCACTAATCAGAAAAACCAAACGATTTGCTTTTAAAAAATAATGCTACTTCTTTTCAATAAAATGATCAAGCGATTTTATTTTTCATCGAATCGCGCCTTCTTTTAAATAATTATTTATATTTAAATACTGTTTAATTTGTAATTAAATAGTTATTCTTCACTTAATATATTTCAGATTATATTTTACTTAATTTCACGTGAATCAAATCTCAATTTTTTAAAATATTTATTTTCAAATTGCATACTTATTTAGATTTTAAAGCATGGGATTATTATTTATTTAAATTAAAACAAACTAAATTTAAATATATATTACCGTATTTAAATAAGGACATTTTTTAATTATGCTAAATTATGAAGTCAAACATAAATTAATGGTTTATTTTTTTTTTTTTTATCTCAGGCAGGAGCTTAAAGTTTATTCTGTTCGATAGACCAAAAGAAATATTTGAGGGAAAAAAAAAGTTTGCAGATCAGGGCATTAACTTAGATACACTATGAAGTCGAAAATAAATAAATATTTAAATTATTTAATGTTTACTTTCTCTTTCTCATGCAGGAGCTTAAAATTTATTCTTTTCGATATTGCCAAATGTATCAAGTGAATCTATTCGAAAAAAATTTTTTTTTGCTCATAAGGACAGTAACTAAGATTATTATGAAGTCGGGAATAAATTAATAGTTTTATTATTTAATGTTTTCTTTCTTAGATAAGAGCTTCAATTTTACTAATTTTGACAGTGTTTGAAGGGATATTTGAAATAATTATGCCTATGAAGACATGTTGCAAACATTGAGATGATGTACTTCATATCCAATTGAAAAAAAAATATATGTATGCAAAACAGAGTGTGTCAGGGGGGAGGAGGGAAACTGATAAACACATCTTATCCTCTTACTTAACGCTTTCGAAAACAATAAAAATTTCGCTCTAAATAAGCGCAAATTGTTTCGCATACAGAAACAAGAATTACCTGTTCTCTTAAACACATTACTTGAAAGGTAGAAAAAGTGAAAGAAAAAGAAATCGGGAAAAAAAACAATGCAAAATAAAACATTCGAAATAAGACCTTCCCAAATCACCGTTTCAGTTTTTTTTTCTGCCGTTGGCAACGTTTGGTGAGTCAGAGTTCGCTGCTGCCAAAACGTCCTTGCTTAAACTTCCAACTATTCCATCAGACAAGGCCTTTTCAGATGAAAGGGGGAAAAAAAGTTCCAGCTTGGTAGTTAGTCTACAACATGAGCGAGGAAGTTCGAAAATGCTTTTTCAGCAACATGAGCTAGAGAAACGAAGAATTAGATGTTGAGTCACGATGACCTCAAAAAACACAGACAGGTGGAGTAAGAGCTTCGAAAAAGAATTGGAAAGAAAAAAATATCTAATTTCCGAAGAGCTTATTTCAAATTTGAAAAAAAAAAAAAAAAAAGTGTTGCTCAGTTTGTTACTTTTTAAAATTAAATTAAATAAAAACAATAATGTATGATGTTAGTTGTTTTACGCAATTGTAAGTTACAGAGAGATTGAAAGAATAAATTTCTTTTTGGTTTTGGAGGAATATTTTTAGTGACTTCGGAGTTGCGTGAATAGAACCTGAATAAAATTTTTACTTTGATGCAGTAAATGTCTTGAGGTAAAATGGGAAAAGCTAGCAAGCCAAAGAGTAGATCTATTTAAGCGGACTAGAGCAATCAAAAAGGATAAAAAATTCTAATATGTATGTATAACAAATCAATACCTCTGGGGGTACCGATACAGAAGTTTCCTTGTCTTCTGGATTGGTTCAAAATTACAAGGCTACGGCGTTGAACATTTGTAGTCGTAAACCCAAAAATTGGGTCGACTGTTCAACGGCGGTCATAAAATAAAATAAAATATGTATGTATAAAGAATCGATGACTAAAAAATTAATCGATGCAATTTTCGACTCATTTTTTCTATTTTTTTTAAAACTCTTTTAGGATACTCTGTAAATAGCGGTGTACTCTGTTGGTTCCAGTCATTTGAGTCATTTATATAAACCATTAAAAAATCACTTGTTTTTCCTCCAAAAAGTGCTCAGCGGAATCATAGGGCTCGCTTTTGGGAACCGCTAATCTAGCCTAGCACAACTGCGTGAAAAGAGCAGGTCTCAAAACAAACTGGAGTAAATAAGACTAAATTTTTATTTGGAAGCATTTAATTGTTTGGGATAAAATGGAAACAGCTAGGAAGCCAAAGAGCTTGTACTGGAGCAATCAGAAACGATAATTACTCACGGACAAATAAATTCTATTATGTATGTATACCTTAATTGTTTCTTTTTAATCTTTTCAGCATAGTCGGTAAATAGCGGTAGGATAAAAACTGTTCCAGTAATTTTAGTCAATTATATAAACAATTAAAATTGCACTCATTTTTACCTCTAAACTACACAGTTATTAATCTAAGTCTCCCATGTCGAACGGGGCTTAACGGTTTGCACTTGGTAGAGGGTTTGAATCCCACTCTAACCCTGGATGTATTTGTGATGTTCTTCTCTAATTTGTCAAGGTCATATATGCCCACTTGTAAAAAGCAGCACACAATCCTGTATTTGTATGTGCAATTATAATGTAATAATAATTAATCAACTATTTCATATTTTGCAAAAATACAAAGATAAAGAAAATCACCTCAGTGGAGCGCTAAATATCTTAACTAAATTTTCTAACTAAAATTAAAATTTCCGACTTCGTGAAGTTTTAATCGTATTAGAATAAAATAGAGCAAAAGTAAAATATCTTAGAGTATGCACAAAGCGCGAAAAAAAAAAAAAAAAAAAAAACGGACCACCCTGAATAACTTTTCATCTAATGATTGGATATTTACGTTCCAGAACTCAAACTTTATGATTCAAAAGAGTGACCTCAAATATGTTAATTAATTAGTGCAGACCCTATTTTAAGTTACAAAATCGGACAAAAAAACGTACTTTCTTAAATTAAACATACCTTTTTTTCGACTGATTTAGATTTCTTCTCAAAATATAGGGAGAAGCTGCTTTTTGGAAAATATAGTCCAAATAGTTACGTCAAGAGAGCGGTCTAATGTTTGGATCTTTTATTGTTAATTTTATTTTTTGCGTATTTCACCATACCTCAAAAACTTTTTTTTGTAAATCGCAAAATTTTTGCACAAATCATAAAAAACATTTATTTAAACATTATTTCATGCAAAAATAACTTTTAGTAGATATATTTATTACTTTTTAAAAATTTTATTTAATAATAGTCGCAAAACTTTTTTAATTGTAAGTTAAAAAAAAGTTACGTTATTTTAAAGAATGTAATTTTACATTACAAAATAAAAAATTTGAGCGGAATCGAATTTCAAAAAAGTTGTGTTTGAAAATCAGTTTTTTCTTTCTTTTTTTTCGGGAAAAGTTATACAGGGGGGGTTTGTTTATTCTTTACGCACTGTATTTTTTTTTTTTTTTTTTTTGAATAATAATAGCTTATATTACAAATAAACCTACTTATTCGAAGAACAGAAATAAAAAACTAGTTCAATTTTTTATTTTTTTTTCGGAAAAGTAAATTGTGCACAGCTGCTTTCATAATATTATAACTTATATATCTACTTATAAAATCTATTACAAGTAAAGAAAATATGACTTAATTTTCAATTGTTTGTGGTGGTCACAAATATTTTACAACACCCTCTCGAAATAAGCTAGAAATTAAATGGTTTCAGTGCTAGTTTTTTTAAAAAAATTTTTTCTTCTTTTTCTGGAAAATTAGATTTTTCAGATTGTTAAATTTCTTGTAAGTTTGTTTCTTATCTTAAAAATAAAATTTTATTGAAATGTAAATATATATATTTAGAAAAAAATCAAGAAGTTTTACAAATAATGAAACATTTCAAAAGTGATAAAAAAAAGGGATTTTGTTACACGAAAAGTAAACAAATGTCACTTTTAATTCCATTGTTGTTTTTTTTTCTTTTTTAATGCTTAGTAAACATGAGATGTTACGAAAATAAATTACACCCTCCTACGTTGAAAAAAGAATATTACATTTAAATTTCTTAGAGCCGAGGCTTGTCCTTGTCGGATAGGTAAATTTTTTTCGAAAAGGTAAATAGATAGAAAGAAATTTTAATTTTCAAATTTATGAATATATAGGGATACATTTGTATTAACCAAAATATATTGTGATAAAAAAATTAAATACATCTCCTTCAAACAAGTTAGAAATTAAATAGACCTATGCTAAGTTTTTTAATATAGAAAGTGGTTGCTAACGGGGAAAAAAAAATTCGCTCAACTTAAATGTAAGTATATAACCACTTTTTACCTTATGTGATTATCTTAATTATAATTTTTAATTATGAAGCAATTAATGAATAACATGACTAATTGATAGCAATATTAACAATAAATCTGGTTTACCTAAAATCTAGTAAATTAAATATTTCGTTTCATTATTTTTCGAATTGTATCTAAAATATTGCCAGCAAATTTTCCCTAGAAAACGATTTTGCAAACATAAAACTATGTATACATATTTTTACAGAAACCTTATACATGAAATATACAGATTTCAAAAAGTAAACAAGTGAATCGAACCAACCCATGCGCAGTATTTCAGCTTTATTAATATTTTGTATATTTTAGAGAAAAAATAAAACATTTATTTCATTTAGGATAAGTCAAGTTCTACAACTTAAATGAAAAACACAGATAGTTTTTATTATTTTGAAATTCAACAGGATTTTGCATAATTTTTGCAAAACATTTTCTGCCTTAATCTTATGTGTTAAAGTAAAAAGGAAAGAAAAAAATATATATATAAACAAACGAATAAATTTTTTTTTACTGAGAACATTTACGGTAATATGCACAATATCACAGCAAATATTTAAATTTGTTTAATTTACAAAATTTTTATCTTTTCAAAAATTAACAGTATCAGAAAAAATTGCTACCAATGTAAACATATGTGCTAAATTTCTTATTCCCATCACGCATAGGCATCATTCATTATCAAATTATATATGGAGAACTCCGTTAAATGGATTACGTCATTCAAAAAATCGAGAACGAAAAATTGTTCATCTCCTTTTACATTTATTTGTGCGTAAATATTCATGACTAGAATTAATAAAAACTAAGAAGAAAAGATAAAACTAACCTGTTTAAATGAGGTCTTCGTTTTATGGAACACTCACAGTAATCCACTTTTCTTAGAAAAGTTCTTTAATTTTAAAATAAAAGAGTATGGAAGTTAATTTCCTGCAAGCTCTCTCTCTCCGCGATCTGCGCAGGATCCGATATCTGAGTTGTGAATGTTTCTTTACGTTAGCACCGGTCCTTTGCGTCAACAACCCGATGACTCACTCTCTGTTCTAAATGACGTCAGCTGTGCATGGAGCATGACGTCACGAGCCATGCGGCATTTAGGACAAGCTATTTGTAGTTAAAACGCATGATGAATGCATTTTTTTTCTTTTCTATTCCCTTCTTTATTTGTGATCTGTGGTCGTTGATAGATATATTTTTTTATTGAATAAAAAAAACCGTGTGAAATAAAATTGATTAAGTTAAACTTGTAAAAATCTGATGGTATCGCAAAAACAATTTTTTTCTTTCTTTTTTCTTAATTGAGTGAGTAAGAGAAAAATTCTCTCAAAAATGTTAGATTAAGAAACAAAAATACATTATCATAATCCTCTAAGAATATTCCGTTTGCTTTTTATGGCACTCTTTCTTCTTTTTCTTTCTTTTTTTTTTCTTTTTTTGTTTTTCTTTATTCCCCCGCTAGGACGTTAATTGAAAGTGAACTATCGCTTACTAACGTTTATTTAAATTATTCTGGGTTGTGGCCATTATTCTTCAAAAAAAATTCTGCACATAATTTTAATTAAATTTTGCCTATGTCTTTTTCACCCTATAATTAATATAAGCTAATATTAATAAAGATTAACTTAATATAAAGGCTAACTTAGTTGAATTCCAGTTAAATTTTAATTTTAAGTTTCATTTTGATAAAGAAATGATTTTTAGTGCGTACAGTCTCGAGATCACTAGTTGATAGAAAGTTGTAGGTCTCAGAACTTTTTTACTCCATTTTTTTTTTGCCACTTTCTACATTTACGTGCGTTGTTTTTCACATTGTACTGCCTATATATATAGGATTACAATTCCGGTGAGTATTACATTTGATGAAGCATTTATTAACGAGTATTCTCATGTCTAGTCAATCTAATTTTTCTTTCACGTTTAGGCAGCAGCCATGTTTGTTTTGAAAAGTGTGTGAGTCTGACAAAACGGGATACTTATGAGTTGGATAAAACGGGATAGAGTTTTTTTTATATCCCATTTTATCCACATACTTATTTGTTGGCCTAATATTTTTACTATATTATTATTACTATATTGAAAGAAAGGTAAAAAAGGCTCGTACAAATACATTGACCCCTGGATAGGCAGCAGTGAAAAAGTTGGACAGATAAGAGACAGTATTCAATGCTGAACAAGAAAAAACGCGTGAGCATGTATTGGCTCTAGAAGAGAGATTATTTGGTATAATTCTAACTGGCATACGAATGCTAGCATTTGAGTTAGCTGAGAGAAACAATATTAAGCATAATTTTAACACAGGGAAAAAATGGCTGGGAAGTGTTGGTTGCAATTATTTCTTGGTAGGCATGAAGAACTTAGCCTCCAAAAACCAGAACCCACGGGTGTGATCCGAGAAAAAGGGTTTAATCGCACTGCAGTTAAAAAGTTTTTTGAACTTTTGAATTCTCTGTTAAGTAAACATAGGATTACTCCAAATGATATTCCAAATGATGACAGTAAAAATGATGGAATAAGTGTTCATGGTTGAAAACTCATAAAATCTTTAAAAACTTATGTAGCATCATTATTTTTGTGTACTTAATTATAAAACAACAGTTTATATAAAAATGTTAGAAGCAGTAAAATCCCATAAATAAAATTTTTAGAAATTTTGTTTTACAGTTTTCTGTCAATTAATTATGTTTTTAGTTAGTTTTACGCAAAAAATTAAACATTGAAAACCCTATCCCGCTTTGTCCGACCCAGGTATGCTAAAACGGGATATGTAAGAGTTTGGAAAATGATTTTTTTTCCTATTTCACAGTCATTAAAATTAGTTTAAAATATGTTTTTTTCTGAGCTTCAATAAGTAATGTAGCTATAAAAAAAAATAAAGTGTCGTTCTCTTTAACAGATTTTCCCTAGTAAATAAAAACAATAATGGTATCCCGTTTTGTTCAACTTTCCCCTATATAAAAGCAATATAACAAATCCTTGAAAAATCTTTTTTGTATTTTTTATTTTTGCGACTGAAGTATAAATTATAGCAAAAAAAAATATTAAAATGTAATTAGATGATACTACTACCTGTCTTATTCTTAGACCTACTCATTGCCGTAATAATTAACGCACCTAGAAAGAATTGTCAGAAGGAAATGAAATTTCACATACGTAAGTGTAACGTTGAAATAAGCAAGTTATTAAAAAATGAAAGGAAAAATATTTATTTCAGGAAAAAATATAAATGAATCAAGTTTTTAGTACCTTCTTTCTTCGGCCACCTCTTGCTGGAATGCAGGCTAAACTCGGATCAAATTATCGAAAATATGCTCGTTCAGTGACAAATCTGGGGATCAAGCAGGCCAGTGAAGGGTGGTATTGTAGCGAATGCATCCCCATTATACCCTTGCTGGGTGGTGCCGAGCATTGCTGGGTGAAAATGGCTTTTGGGAGCCCTTCCATGAGTGGCAACGTATGTGGCTGAAGAATATCATGTTCTACTGGGCTTATGACGCCATGGACCAATATTAGGGATGATCGTGTGTCGTATGCTATGGCACCCCATACCATTACACTAGCTGTAGAAGTGGTGCGCAGGAAGGATTAACGCGTTCATTACTGGGCCTCCATTGCCTAAAATCAAGCTTGGATTCATCACTGAAGACGATATGATTCCATTCGGTTGTTGTCAATCCCGTCTTGAGCGGTAATAGTAGCCTGGTTGGTAGGGCACTGGACCCATGTCCTAGAGTTCGTGGGTTCGATCCCCGCCGGCCGAAGACTCCCCGTGTCGTAAATGGTGACTGATGCACGTTAAATCTGTCGAGTCGCAAAGTCCCATAGCAGATCAATACCTCTGGGGGTACTGATCCAGGAGTTTCCTTGTCTTCTGGATTGGGTTTTAAATTACGAGGCTACGGAGTTGAACATTAGTGTCATAAACTCAAAATTGGGTCGGCTGTTCAACGACGGTTATAAAATAAAATAAAAAGAGCGGTACTACTTTAAGCGGATGTAACAGTAGGTGGGTGTTAATCTTGCATACGCTGTACACATTTTAAAGAAATTTCGTTTAATAAATTCTACAAAATTGCATACAGATATATAACAATAAAAAGGTTTTTCTTTAAAAAAAAAAAAAAAAAAAAAAAAAAAAAAAAAAAAAACGACTTAATGACAACAAAAAGTCTTAACTTTTTTTTGCAACTGGCATTTAACAGGAATATAAATCGAAACTACGAACAGTTTTTATTTAAATTTGGTAGCAGTTAACGGGAGGAAAAAAACTTATTTAATAGGAGTTTTTTTTTCTTCCTGCAAAATTTTGCTTTTTGATGCACTAGGCCTCATAAAAAAAGAAAATTTTGCAATGATTATTTCAACTAAATATTTTTTACCACTCTTTTAAATCATCAAATAAAGCCAATGCGAAATGTTTCCGTAAAATTAATAAAAATCTAAAAGAAAAGGAATAAAATAAAACAAGAAAATCGAGACAAACTTTAAGACTCTAACGAATAAAACTCTAACTTTTGTGCAAATTAACACAAAATCACTAATGAGATCATTAATTTAAATGATTGATCTTAAATTAAAATACATCACATACGTACAAAAATATTTTTTTTAAAATTTGAAGATTTTTTGGGTTATGTTTTCTTTTTTAGCCAATCATGTTGGACTGTTAACTTTTATAATCAAAGCTGACATTGTAAAATTTTAATTTCAGTTTTATGTCATTTTACTGTTAATGTTTCAAAACAATGTCAAAATTTTATCCAAGCTTTTTTCATCGAAAAGAAACCGTTTATAAAGAATTGAATCATTGTTGACATCATAGTCACGAAGACATGAGATAGTCATTGAAATGACCATATCATGAATAATTTAAAACCACAATTCGAACGCATCATTTTAGAATGTACGAAATCTGAAACTATTTCTATGATATAATAGTGGTTTCGTTCGTAAAGAAACGACCTTCAGAAAGTATGGTCTTGTTAATTTTGTCCTTCTGAACAAAGGAATACATGTGGTAGAGATGAGTCGGGTTCATGATAAAAGTTTCATGTAACTCTCATATCGCTTTCTAACTAAACAAATGTACCAATATCTGTTAGCTCAATTATTAATATTACAATAATAATAATAGAGCCGTGGTGGCTCAGGGGATAGAGCGTTCGCCTGCCAATGATGTGAACCGGGTTCGAATCCCAGCAATGGCTGGTAGATACGAACCGGAAGGGCTCAGATACGAAAAAAATCTTATCATTGCTATTTGGATCATTTAAAGTGAAACGAGATCGATTAAATTTCTATGGTTCCGAAAAAAATAAAGAAGGTAACAAAATTTTTCGTATTAAAAATTCTTCTGGAACAATAAAAAACTGTATTTTCACTATAGTAACAAAATAAAAAAAATAATGATGAAAAAAAATGGAACACGCTGAATAATATTTGATTTTGCTGTTCGTGGATTGGATTTGTATTTTTCCTTTTGAAGTTTTATTCTTTCTTTTTTTACCGTATTTAACCGTATAACTATATAATAACCGTATTTGAACAGCCAACCCAATCGTTATACATGGAGAGGAAAACCACGAAAATCTCTCACGGTTAGCTTGACTGTAAGGGGACTCTAACCCATGAACCGTCTACCACTAAAGATATTTTACGTTAGTACTGAGGCCAGTGCGAACCGGATGCGGCATTCGTATCGACCAACCATCGCTGGGATTCGAACCTGGTTTACCTCATTGGAAGGCGAATGCTTTATCCTCTGATCCCCTACGACTCACATTTGGTAGGTTGTATTTATACTTCTGAAACTGTGGAAAAGAATTCCACCTATAATTTTAGGGATTCCACTTTTAAATTGGTTTTCCAACGAATCAGTTATTCTAACGAAAACTTGCATTAGTTATGACTTTTTAAAAAAAAAATCTTAAGTTATCTTAAACCATCTTAAGTTAACTCATGCCAGAATACATGTATTGATCTCAAAAGTTTGAGAAACATTCTTGATCATTAAAAGTAGTTAAACGTTTCGAGAAGCTTTATCAAGAAGCATGAGATTTAAAAGACTACAAGCTGTGCCATCTAACTCACCTGGAGATAGTCAGAGATGCGAATGCTTTTGAAATTTTTGGAGTCAGTTTAGTCGGCTTATTAATTTTGGCGAACAAGTGTAAATCCTGGATCCTACTTTTCATCTGCGCTGTTTTTAGGGCAGTTTTTTTTTGGAACTGTTCGATGGTGCCAACAATCTCTTGAAGACAATTGATTGGAATGTTATTGAGATGGAAAGCACTATTAATAAGATACAGTGGAAATATAGTCCATATGCCGAGCCGTGGTGAAGTGGTTTTTGAGAACACCTTGCACAAACGATTAAGAAACCTTTGCAACGAATTTTAGGACTTCTGAATTACAAAGAGTTAACGAGTGGGCTGCACGACTGTGAAAGCTACTGTGGACTCAAAACCTCTAACTTACGTCGGAGAGAACTCTGATAGTCTGATTCCTTCAACGCTGTCTATGTTTTTAGGTGAAATTACAGTCTCTGGAGCACCTGACTTCAATCATCCATCTAGATAGAACTAATTCCAACAAGAGACTGAGGCATCTTCAGAGTTTGCGAAACATCCTGAAGGGTAGATTTAGATTAGAATTTCTCAGTCTTCTTGTTCAACGTCCATCACACTAACATCAATATCGTAGCAACTTAAAGTAGGGGATATTGTTCTCGTCGAATGTGACAACAATCGAAAGGTAATAAGGCCATTAGCTAGAGTAATCGAAACATATCCAGGAAAAGACGGAAAGATTTGAGTTGTCTGAGTTAAAGCAAAATCTGGGTAACTGATTCCTCTCATGCAAAGATTATTCTCTCTTGAAATATCAGAAATGGAGTCTGATAATTCAACCGTTATTGCGACATTTAGAAAGAAAAAAAAACAAAAAAACAATTACTGTCGCAAGCCCGAAAACTGTCTCCAGATGGCGCTGCGAGAGCAGAAGAGAATATTAACTTTTTGTTTTCTAAAACTTTAAAATCGATGCAATGTAACTCGAGAAGCGACTTGTCGCTATTAAGTTGCTTAATCATCATTTTTAATTATCATGAATCATCCCATTTGATGTAAATTCATCATCTTTTATCACATTGTAGTTTTAAAATCAATAAAAGTTAATTGATATTCAAAAAAGGCGGTCCATATAAGGTAAGTGGAAACTATTACCTCTATATTCTACAGAAAAAAACAAGAATTAATTTAGATTGAACAATTTCATTCTAGAAAAACCAAAGGAAAATTCTGCTCTTGAGTTAACGAAAGAACCTATTAACCAATGGTCACCAGATGTGGACACCGGGTTAAACTCCTATATCCAGATTTATTACTTAAATTCAGAAACTTTATTTTTTATTTTGTGCTTTTTGTTTAATATTTTCAACTTAACTGCATTTTGATAGTTTATATTTATTTTGATTAATTTAATTGATATCATTGATCAAAAGGTGGGAGAAATATTGGAAGCTATCCTCAAAGGCCATTCATATTTAAAATTTCTTTATGAATTTGTAGGTTAGCAACGATATTTTTTATAGTTAAATAGAATTCTTTAATTAAGAGGCCGATGTCTACTCAAGACGGGAAATTGTTTCATTTATTAGTTAATTAGGGGAAAGAAGAACGGTTAGTTCTTGCAAATTTTTAACAATTGGATTTTCGTGATGGTATATCAGTGCTTTCTCATCTGCATAGTAAGCTGCCATCTCTTGTGTGTTTTCATTAGCTGGAAAATCAGAATTGTAGATTAGGTATAGGATGGGCTCGTTAAGACACAACTGCACCTATGATATTGGCTTCAGAAAAAGACCTTGCTTAATTTTATTGTAAATTTTCTGTTGGTGATGTAAAAAATTTGATTATATCTACGGGGACATTAAATTGTTTTAGTTTGACTATGAGGCCTTCGTGCCGGACGAAGTCGAAAGCTTTTGACTCAAAAATCTTATCAAGTGTTGACAGCAGAGCAATGGGTCGATAAATTTCGGGTTTCGCTGAGTTGTTGCCAAGTTTCGCAAAGAAAATAACCAGATATAGGGGTAATATTTCATATTCAAGCATGCATTATAAATTTTACGTAGCTGTTGTATGGTAGGGCACTAGCCATACGGTTATTGATATGATCATATCTCGGTGTTTTTTTTTAAATCTTTTAGTCTCTGAATGGCTTTATAGATTTCTTGCTCATTTATGTTATCCATTGTATTCAGGTTGATTTGATTCTGAATAACTTTATTGTATTCATCCAAATCTGCATTCTCATGTTGCTTGCAGCTCGGTTAACAATGAAAATTGTTTTTCTATAGCCTCTTCAAAAATGATAACTTTCTCTTTTTCTAAGTACACCTTACCATTTGGACCGTCTAAGTTGCATGTTTGGTCTTCAAGGATTTTGCCATATCCACAAAGGATTCACCATCAGTGCAGAGACTTGCTAATTTTTGATTCCATTAAGTGGTTTTGTGTTCTTTACATTTTTCTTTAATTCCTCTACCTAGGCTGTCGATTTCGAGTTTCAGCGTTGGTATGAGAATTTTGCATTATTAATTTTCTCATTTAATTTTAGATTTTTTTTATATCTTTAGGAAGCCTCCAGTAGATGACTTTTCTCTGTGTGTGATCGATAGCTTTTTCGTATGCATGCTGTATTTCTTCGGTGATATTCTGAATTGCGAGATCAATATTTTCTTTTGTATCTAGAATTTGCGCATCATATTTTAAGAGAGTGAGGATGTTTTCATAAACCAATCTGTCTTTTTAACGAGAGTTGGTTTCAGTTTTAGATTAATTTTTATAGAGAAGATTAAATAAATGTAGCCTTCTGCCAAAACTTTTCTAAAGTGGTAAATTAATATTGCTACTGGTAATGCTAATTTATCATTTAAAAAGGTTTACATGGTAGATTAACGTAACGTAAATGGTAAATTACTATTGTAACGCAAATGGTAAATTATCATTGCAATGCAAATGGTAAATTACCATTACCAATTGTTACATTAATTTACCATTTAGACACGTTTTAGATGGTAAATTAACGTAACGCAATTGGTAAATAATTTTATATGGTCAATTAACGTAATCAAAACTGTAATTTTACATTACACATTTTGCGTGAAATCTTATTTTTGCAATTAAAGAGGTAGTGAAATGCTTCCTATTTATTTCTTCAGTATACATTCAACTAAAGTATACATTTGGATCTTCTTTAATATTAATTATTATATCACGTAATTTTTCTGACCAATGAAAGCACGCGAAACGGACAAACGATAATTATTTTTACCGATATGTAGAGAAATGTTTCCGGCAAATTGAAGTTTATTTTGAATGTTTATTCCAAGAGAGTTTATAAGGAATATTACATTTAATACCATAATAGTATTGCGTTGAAGCTTGGTTACTTTTCTAAAAACATTTTAAAATTTTTTTTTTTATGATTATACTCAATTTCTGCTCCGATCCTCGTAATCATCTCCGTTCGCATTAAAGTGGGTGAAAAATAATCAATTCTTTGTTTCTCTTGGTAAACAAGCAATTTGATCTGCTTTATGGTTCTATGACTCATCACGAAAAGAATTCGATTTTTCTCCCTTGTAGCTATTTCCAAGCCTCATCAGGCATTAATGGAGGTCACGGAAGTTAAGACATTATCGTCTGCTTACGCCTTGGAAAAGAAATGTTATGGAATATCTAGAGGAGAGGAGAAACTGGTATTATCAAGTGAAGGTAAAGATCTGAGTTTGGTGAGATGGGTTTTATTTCCCCATAAATGTCCTTGCAGGCTGCGATGGAATTTCATCTACATTACGCGTCGAAGGTTATTTCACTGAGACATAATTTGATTTTCATTGCATTTTGATGGCGAATGACTAATATGCATATGAGTGATTCGATCTTGGGATTAATACTGATTTTCCGACTAATTTTGTTAGTTTTATTCTAACGCGAATCGGCTGAATCACTCCATTTTTTTTTTTTTTTTGGACGAATGCTTTGTCTTAAATTCAAACTACGTGATTCATCTGGTAACTGAGCGGCTTTATATTAATTCCGTGTTCTCATTGTTATTTCTTCGAAAATTTGAACAAACCATCCAAACCATGAAACTTTTTTTCTTTTCTTGTCCGGGGTGGAATATTTAAGAATCGATGAACTAAAACCTTACTCGACTTTGAGCTTTACACAATATCATCAATTTTAAACGATGATATTATTTTATGCTTTCATGATTTAACATTTCATGACAATTTAAAACACAGTTTGAAATGATTACTAGATTTATTTTGATTTGTCAATTTAACTCCAACATGTAATTTTTCTGACTGTATTCACTGGTTTGTATGTAGTTGTTCCTTTACCCACTACAGGGCCTGTCCAGGCCGAATTTACTACCGTTTAGCGGTACCTTCACAAATTCAACCTTAGGAAAAACGGTAGTTTCACAAAATACTTTTTCTTAAAATTTTATTTTTGTATCTCTTAAGAAACAATAAATCCAATTTTTATCATATTTTTGTGTTGATTTTTTAAATATAATTTTAAATTTTTCACAAATTATGTCTAAATTTTCACAAAATAGGTACCTCACAGAAAAACCTAAACAGACCCCTGCACTAACTACTACGGAATTTCCGTAGTTTCAGAAATAATGATTGTTAATTTTCCTTATGGTAGCAAAGAAAATGTATTAATACAGGGACGCCACAAGCGACTAAAGATGTAAAAAGTGGTATAAATTTAAATTTATTTATTATCTCTTTAATTATTCTAGTCGTACATTGACCTACAATTCAAATTATTCATACTCAAAGCAAAACATTCTTCGCATTCATTTTCAATCGCAAACTGAAAAAAGTATGCTCTGAAAAGTTATTAATTTTAATTTGTTTTAATAAACTTTAGTATTTTATTAGTCACCACTTTATTTTTAGTGACCCATGGTAACTTCGTTAAGCTATATATGTATAAAAATAAATGTATATGTGGATGTGCGTGTGTGTCCTTATAGATTCCCAAACCATCCAACCGAAATCGATGAAACTTGGCATACGGATAGTTTGAAGCACGAGGAAGGTCACTGTCAACATAGAATATTCTAAGAAGAATAGTTCAACAGGGATGAACGAAAAACGAAATAGAATTTCCTGATTGGTTAAACGTTAGCCATTGTTTTAAAATTATCTATAGACAAATCTATTTTTTACATATTTCAAAGAAAACATTAGTGATAATTTCGAACTTAAATTTCAATTTGATCAAAAAATTGATTATTGCACGTATTTAAATATTTAGTAATTTCACATTCGCTGTGTCATATAAATTCAATGAACAAACATTATGTGGTAGTACGCTTGGTTTACGCCACCAAATTTATGCTTTTAAAGTTGTCTGATTCCATTGGAGATATTTGTAATTTTTTTTATAGTATTTCTTTTGAAACTTGTTTCTAAAAAATATTTATTTAAAATAAACAATAATTGAATTGAAAAAAAAAATGTATTTAAGGACAAAATTAGTGAGAATGTGGTAATAATTCATTTTGGAGATATGTAAAAAACTGCCATTGATGCCAATGACGATAAAATTGATTTAGGTAATATATGCATAGTGAAATAAAAGAAATAAGCAATGTATTAAAAAGAAAAAGTGATGGAGTAAAGATATTTATTTCTCACAAAGAGCCGTGAGAAATCATCATGCTATTATTGACGAAAATGATGCTGCATTAATGTTGGTAATATGTAAATTGGTATTTTTTTTAAAACTTGAAGAAAAAAAATTATGTACTAAAAAACAAAGACGATGGTGAAAGGATGCTTATTCATTTTAGGGAGACGTAAGAAATCACCATATTATTATTGACACTAATGCTTTATTAATTTTGATAATATGTATCCATCCTATTATATGAAACGCTAATACGTATGTATCAATAAAATCGATGATATTTCTTTTCTCGCGTTGGCAACAGTTTTCATTTTTAATTGATAGGCTTCGGCGCGCAAGAGCACGTAGCGAGCAGCATATGGCTAATCTATTCGCGATCGCAACGAACTATAGGGGGCGTTGTTGTATGAGACTAATACCTGCGATTTCTATATGAACAGTCATTCAGTTACTCTAGAGACGTCGTTAATGTAGCACGTAGCATTGCAACGTTCCTTCTTTATTGTGGCTAATTAAATTTAAAAAAGAAAAATGCTTGATATTCTTTCTTATGCAAACGAAAACAAAATGGTTTCTCTTTTTATTAGAGAAGGAATATCCAAAACACATCGGAAAAATATTTGTACATTAACAGAAAAAAATATGTATATTCTTATAAGAGTTAAAACCTAATGCCCGAGAAATAGTATTACTAAATTTAATGATATAACATGAAAGGCCTATTTAAACTTTACATTCCATAGTTTTAAGAATCATATTACTTCAAACATTAAAATAAGCAGAAAGTATACACAAGCTTCATAATTTTATGTAATTTAATTTTGTAAAAAAAGTTCTTTGACAACAATTTTTAGCAAAAAATTTCAAGTTTCAATAAAAATCATTATTTAGAAACTAAGAAACGTAAAATAAAGAATGCTGACGAAACAAAAACAAAAAAAAAAAACAATTCTTTTTTGTCGCCATTTTTAGTGCTACGAAAATTCGTCTTTGGGATTTGCCAAAAACAAAACAAGATGCAATTTTATTTTTTCAGGAGGGAAATATTTTACCGAAAAAACGAAAATGTACCAATTCCCACAACATAAAACTTTATCTTGGTAAACGTACGTTTTGGAAATGTTATTTCATTTGGAATCTTATTTATCAGAGTTCATATGGCGATATGATTGTTTCGAATCTATGCTAAACTCTATATCGGCTCATTTTCCACCGAAATCTGATTGACTATTTTGATTTTAAATAAAGTGTTTTATTTTATGAATTGTCGCAAAAATTTTAAGTGTAGATTGGCGGCACTTAAAAACCGCCAAATCTGTAGCGGCGGTGGCGTTAATACGTAAGTACCGAATTTTTATTCCATACTTTTCTGAATCATATTACTTCAAACATTGGAATATACAAGAAGTATACATAAACACATAATGTTATACCATTTAATTTTTCAAAAAAAGTATTTTGAGAACAATTTTTATCAAAAAATTATAAACTAAAAAACGGAAGAATTCTTAGGATAAAAAAATGATTTTAAGAATTTTTACATTGAAATAAAAACTTTCATATTGTTTCTTTTTTTATTATTCTTATAGTTCTTAATCAGACGTAAAAAACCATTCTGTAGAGAACCATCATCAAATGAAAAAAAAAAAAATATTTACAAGCGAATTTTTTATTGTAAAAATCATTGCACTTACCTGATTTATAATTCCCGGAGAATTCCAAAATGATAAGTTTCTTGTTCGAAAACTTTATTCTCAAATAAAAGATACATAGTTTATCCCTTCATTACTTTTAGATAACATACTACACAGCAAAATTTTATAATTGATATGAATTTGAATATGTAGCTAAAAACAGAATAGCTGAATTCTAGTTGAACTTATTCTTTCAAAACTAAAAAATACTTACCAAGAAAACGATTGAAATTAATTAAGAATCAGCACAAATGGCACTATTTCAAGTAACTTGGATAATTTTTTATAATTGTTTTCCGAATTATATGGATACAGAAATATATACTATTCTATAACGAAGAAGAATATGCTATAACTATTACAATTCTGTATGTTCTGAATTCATATTTATTCACTGGAATGACGAAAGCAATGTTGACTTCACTTTAATTCGTAATGAATTGAAGACAGAAGAAATGCATTTTACCTTAATACACACATCTGTAACAGTATCCGAAATCGGAAGTCATCAGTTGCAAGTTTGTTGATAATAGAAATTAAAAATTATTGAGGAATTTTTCTTCAAATGTTTGGCGTGTTCTGTTCCTGAAAGATTTACTAATATTCTGGAGATTTTTTTCAAGTTCTTCGGCCTTTTCCTTAGGGAAATTTTGTTTCTTATTTGCTGCTAAAAAATGGCGTCTGATTCAGTCAATGATTTTGATGGAACTAAATGAAAACGTGATAAATTAATGTCTGGTATTTACAGGCTCCCGCTAGACGGCGTACTCGAGCGTTGCGATCGCGAATATTATATAAAACGCTAATACATTTTAATTGATAGGCTTCGGCGTGCAAGAGCACGTAGTGAGCATCATATGTCTAATCGGGTGAATTCTCACCGAATTATCAAAACAATTCTCACAAAATTATCTTCATCGAAGTCGATGCATTACATCCGGCGTTCAGTACTATTTCATATTGTTTACCAACGCATGGTTTTAGCCCTCTGGTGGGAAAGACTTTAAAACAAAACTTACAACAGTTACTTTTCTCTACAACAGAAATTTAAAATAGTGTAATTAAGAAAAATATGTGAACTGTTTGCATTTTCAAATTAATATTGAAATTCACAGGTTTAGAATTTTCTACAGTGAAAAGTTTTCGGAACTTCAGTGTTCAAAAAAGTATACAAAAGCTAGACGTTAAGAACGTATCCAATGAGCGAGTAAAGCGAGCATCGGATTGCAAAGCAATCCGAAATGAACTGCGAAAGCAGTTCCGAGGGTTGGCGAGCGCCAGCGAGCAGGGGGCGAAGCCTCCTAGTTAAATGAAATAAAATAAAATAAGTGTACTAGAAAGCAAAGTTAAAGGAGAAATGGTTAATAGGAAATTCGTTTAGAAAAACCGTAGAAAATTCCCATTCACAGATGGCGCTTAATTATTGTGTACTATTAACGGTGATATGTACTACTGGTATTATGGTAATTGGTGCAGTTTTAATGAGAATTCTTCAAAGGGTTCTCCATAGTTTCAGAAAATATTTTTTTCAGTTATAGCAAAGATAGTTTATTAATATTTTATTGAATTTGAATTAAAAGAACTTTGTTCCACTACTACTTATATATATTTTAGCAGTTCATTTAAAGGTCAGGTAAAGAGATGGTCATGTTCCAAAATCCTTATCAAGTTTTAGTAAGAATTCTTTAAAAAATTTTGATAAGAATGTTTTTATTTAAAAAAAAATCGGCTTAAGTTGTCTGTCACTGACAAATATATTTTCACAAAACTCAAATATTAAAGGGTTGTGTAATAAGTACAAAAAAAAACTAATATAGGTATGAAATATAAAGTTAATATATTTGGTGATTATTAAAACAGTACTATACAGTTTTTATACCGATACTCTGGAAATAAGTGCATCCACCCACGAAAGGGATATGTACCGAAGAAAATTACTTGATAGTGGTAAATTGTGACTATTATGAATTGCCCTCGAAAAATAGCATCATGCCAAGTGATGCTAATTACATTTTATCTTTATTCTAATGGGATGAACTACAAAAAAAAAGCGCGTTTTGCTTACTTCACTAACGTAAAGCCACAAAATGGCAACAAATAATATTAAATTTAAAAAAGAAAAAAAGAAATTGAAGTTATTTTAGCTACATTGATTCAAAACCTTAGTGAAAGAACCAGGTAAGGGAAATTTTAAGAACGAAAAAAAAAAAAAAAAAAATGCAATCAAACTATTTTATTACAAGTTTGTTAAAAGACGGGGCGAATAATTCTTTGCTTCATTTCATTTACCACAACCTAATTTGATATAAAAATCAGGTAAGCATATTAATAACTGATGTGATTAATTATGTTACGAATAATGCAAAGGCACCGTTCGTTAAACACACCCATATTGATGCACCCTCTTTTTGTTATTTTCTCTGATTCATTAATTCCCCTAAAAATTTCACTTACCTGTTTCTTCCATCAAGCTCTTTAATTGTGTCGATATATGCTATTCAGTTTTAAGAATGACTTTCTAACGTATCTCAGTACTGATTTCTTGATTGTTTACTTGTTTTTCATTCACCCCGTGCTCAGAACGTATTACTTTAACAAATTAGAATTTTAAAAAAATAATAACGTGTCACTATATAATTTCAACAGTTGTTTAAAAGGTGAAGTAGGTTAATACCTCTTTAGTCTTGATAAAAAAAAAACAAATAGTAAAAATTCTACTTATCTATATGTATATGTAATCTTACACGGCGACAAAAAAAAGCCTAATTACAACTCCTCGAATGGCAACGCTAGAAAATCGACCAATGATTGCCGATAAAAATGTCACATGCCAAATCCAGTGAGGTGGCTCAACATATAGCGCTTTTAAAAACGGAAACTGAAATAACCAGAGAGGCAATCTCATACTTTTAAGCTAGGCAGAAGTGAGTAGTCTTTGTCGATAAATCTCTGTTTTAGTATTTTGTCGAAAGCGCTTTTTTTTCACGAATTTATATATTACCAATTTATTTGACGATTAATTATCGCCAAAATTTTAACCTTTTTAAAGAGATATCAGTTTTAGAAACTTTACCTTAAGATTTTATACTATAGCACATTTCTAATAGGGTAATGAATTACATGACATGTCATTTATTTGAATTCAAATTTATTTTAATGACTTATAGTATTTACTAAAAAGATGTAATTTTTTTTTAAAAAGAAAGTTTCTTGGAATTTTGTGCATTTGCAATGCACCTAAGTTAGTAGCGAGCGAAGCGAGCTTGGTTTGCGAAACAAAACATATAAGATTGCGTAGCAATTTTCGGGGGTTGGCGAGCGTTAGCGAACAGGGGGCGCAGCCCACTAGTTTTAAAAATTTCTGATTTAACTAACTACTATTGAGAAAAAATAACGTCACAAAAAATAACCTCACAGGAGGTAACATCAAGAGAAGTGAGAAACATCAAGTTGCTGTCAAACCAAAGCAACTAGTTATTAATTGGAATATTCATAAAACTTTTTAAAGCCATAAGATGCTATTTTGGTATTTTATACTTCTGTAGTTTTGAATTTATGCAATTAATATGATGATTTAAAATAACGGTTACGAATTGTATTCGGCTACGGAATCCTAGTAGTCCGCCTTCTTACGGCAAAACCCTGACTTTATAAATAATATGTATTAAGGTATTAGTGAACATTATTACCTATAAAAGACTGTTTTTAAAATATTAAATTAGAGGAATGAAGATTTTTCATCATTTTATCTTAAATTAGATTTTATGTCCGACAATTAAATTGCAGTTCTTGTGCTATATAGTCTAGTTATGAATTTGTTTTTAGTGTATATACCTACTTAAGTTGAAAATGAATAAACCCATTTATGGTTTACTTCTAGATAAAAACTTAAAAGAACTGCTATGAACGTTGAAAATGGTTATTCAGGATATTTTATTAAGGAATTTCATTATTTTATTTTGATTTGAAAAGCGCGATAGGAAATACTAATGCAATATTTTATACACACTTGTTCTTTTCATAATTTATTCAACATATTGCTTTTAGAAATATTATATTTATATTATTTTAAATACCATTTCTATTTCATTGGCATTTATTTCACTTGAAATAATTTCATAAAGGTAGCCAAACGATTAAATAAATTATGAATTATATGTTTGTATCTAAATATAATCAGAGATTTCAAATCACATCACTAGATGCAAAAAGTACTCACGAACCCTTTTAACTTATCCACTGAGCCTCACCACTTGGGAAGCGATGACCAAACTACAGATAATATCTAGCTTTGATAAGATTGATACTTTACATTACATACATGCAATTCATTATTTATCTAGAATTTAATAACATTAAGTTACCAGTTAGGAAAAAAGATATTTTGTTTAATATATTTCATAATTTCGCTTTCGATCATACTTACCTGGCACTGGGGATGCCTTGATCACCAAGGAGGCTCCCCCGAGCAGAGGCCCATCATTGCACTCAGGTGGGTTGACGTTCGCCACATTCACAAATTGTGATTGCTTGGGGTGCATAATTTTTGGTAGTTGGGACTGCGTTCGCGCTGTCCCTATAATATAAAGAGAAGATAATAACACAAGTCTAGAGTAGAGACGAATTGTTAAAAATTTACTATATGCAAATAGTCTAAGTTTATTAAATTTCAACAACTCTCATTTTATATTTTGCAAAGTTTTCGAAAGTTGGTTTTTTTTTTCCTTTTCATTTCTTACTCGTTTTGTAAAGAATCATTTTAACTCTACTCCGAATATTGAATATACTTATGAAAAGTAACGCCTACTTTCTGTTCGAACAGAGTAATGATTCTCTTATAATTGTGCTTGAATCGAACAGATTTCCATTCTACAAAACAAAATTTAAATATTGTTACCATTTTAAAAACTGCGAATGCTATATTTTTTGTGACTTCAGACAAGGACATTTATAAGATATTGTAGAAACTGTCAATTATAGTGATGGCAACACCGTCAATGGGTGAACAAACACATGCTCTTTTGCTTGCAATCTTTTCAGTAAATTTACTCTGGAAATTGACTCTTTGACGTAGTTTTTGCATTGTTGACAGCTTTTAGAGGTTCAATTTTTGGTGAATCCCGAATTAAGAATGAATTTTTGGTAATTTATCACGTAAATGTTTATATAGGATTATTATTACTATTCGTTGTAGAAAGTAGGCGTTACTTCTCCCCCTGAAATTGCATTCATTTAAATATGTAGTGCGATTTTTTTTAAAGTCAATTCAGTTGCGTTTGTTAACCCACTAGGCATCTATGTTCCTTTATGGTAACAACTCTTTTCGTCACGAAGATAAAAAAGGGTAACTCACTTCACTCTTTGCATTAAAGCATTCATTTCATCAAATTAAAATAAACGTTCAGGCTCACCATAATTATTATTAATTATTTGTTTCTTATGATTTGATCTATTTATTGTGTTTACAATGTTTATTATATAAAAACTGGAGCCAAAGGATTTGGCAGGTCGACGGGATAATCCCAAAGTACCATAATATGTTATTAATTAATATTTTTTATCAAGTAATTAAAAAACTACGATCGACTTCTTTTTTAAAATTTAAAGGCGGCTGCCTGGGAACGTAAAATTTCAAAATGTTTCAAGTCTAGTCGACAAAATACATGACCTAAAATTTTTTTTTTGATTGCATATTAATCAATACACATCCTACCGAATTAGAATCTGTTGGAACAAATGATATTAACTATATTACAGCAACATCTAAACTATTATTTTAAGTAAAATTCTGGAGAATTAAATATTTTTAACATAAAAGTATGAATTAGGTATTACTAATACGAAAGTATAAAGCATTGATTGAGTAAAGACAGATAATTATTATTATCAAAGAGGTTAATAAAAAAAATTACTAAGGACTATCGGCAAGAACACCCTTCAATATGCTACATTTAAACACTATTTTATAGCTTCATATTAATTATTTTCCAATGCCCAGTGAATGGGTAACCTTTAATTTTTTATTTATTTATTAATATTTTTTTAGTAAAAAATGAATAGAAGGAGTAATAAAAAAATAAAACTTACTTTATCTAACAAATTCTAATTCATATAAAATTCATCTAAGTTTTGGTCTAAAGTATAATTAATCCGCCCCCTCTTCTTTTTGACTCCGTTTATACCTGCTTCCAGGCGGCACCTTGAGGACTTTTGACAAAATTTGGAGACCTCTAAAAATGGCAGTATTTCTGTAGTTGAATATTTACATGCTTGGCTGGTCATGCATTTGTAAAAAATAAATGCTGGAATGGAAATTTTGTAGCATGTAGGGCAATATAATTTTCGATCTCTAGTTATAAATAATGGAAAATTTCCATTTTGTTTATATATATTATGCATATACACATTATTGTTTATATATATTATATATATACACATTATTGTTTATATATATATTATGTATATACACAATTTCAACTTCATGTTTGGAATTATCTTACAATTAAAATATACACACAATATACATACATCTTACAATTAAATACCCCCCCCCCGCTATTTTCTGTGTGTGACATTTGAAACTAATACTTTCCTCGTATACATAATATATTTCAACATAGTATATTTCCTTTGCGGGAGGGGGGATGAGTAAGTAATGATTTCGTAACAGTTTTCACCAAAGAAATGTTGAAGTTTGCTTGAAATCGAGACAGTTTTTTAGACTGTCTCTATTTCAATTTATATTTAGAATTTCTTCATACACAGAATTTAATTATCTTATTGTAAATTTAATTAGAGAAATTTGAGTAAGAATTGTAATCTTAGAAGGGACTGTGCCCCCTTATGTAAAAAGTGGGAGGGGGCTAAATCCTTCTCTGCCCGGGTCCCTCTTTAGAGTGAAATTAAAAATTTTCAAAAGTGGTGGATAGAAGAATAACACAAATTGTTAAATCATTCAAGATCCCGAAAAACTTCGTTTACTAAGGATTCTTATTCTAAAAGTGTTATATAAAACGTCGAAAAGTATCGATATTTACTAAATGTCAAGAGAGTAATAAGCAGATTTCAGTTGTAAAAGCGGGACGATTCAATGTATTTTTATACTCTGAAATATAATTGAACAAAGTTTAATACGTCTTTATAATAAAATTTTATTTATATTTGGAAAGCTTTTGACTAGGGTAAAAAAGAAAATTAAGGGAAAATTTACCAGCTTACACAAAATGCATAAATATAAGCATAAAAACGTGCTTCGAAGTGAATGGACTGTTAACTAATTTAGGGACAGTACGAACTGGGATGAGACAGGGATATGTTTTATATGGATTTGTGTTTACTTTAGTAATTGACTAGATCAGGCGAAGCCCTTCAATATATAAGAAAATGAGAATTAGAGGAAAATTTAACTCAGTTTTTGGAGATCTCTATTTTTCTGACAACTCTTTGGACAAATTTTTAGCATCCAAAGTTACAGACCTTTAGCTTAAAACGGATACTTTCAATACATTTTAAATAGAATAATGGTATGTATCATGATTGGATTTACTTAGTTACCCTATGGCACTCGAGTAAATACTAAGTTACCCCACTACTCTGAGTAGGTAGTGGTAGAAATAAGCGATAATACGTTTCAGTTTACGATGCGATACGTTAAGTGCATATGTTTTTTGTCGCAAGTGTTATTTTCAAAGGAGCAATATTCACGTTAACAATATTGCAAGCGTTATTTTCACTAGTGTAAATGTATATATATCTATTTTTATAAGCTTGTACATTTTTTCTGTCCACTTTTTATAAGCTTGTACATTCAGAAAAAGAAAAATCATTCTGATAAAAATATGTCGCTTTTCTCACAAAATTATTTCAGATTTGAAAACCCCACTCTCAAATTATATAATATCAAGTTTAAATGCATCAAATTTTTTCCTCTCAGTGCAGTTAAATTGGGCACGGGAATAATAATTTCTCTGCATATCATGAATGCCCTTAAGAATTAATTTAGCTTTAATCCTTTCGCGCTGACTGTCACAAATACGTGCCAGCATAAAACCGTATCAACCAGGGTAAAAAGATAAAACTGGTAATCAAAGTAATTCTTTAGCAGTTTATTTGTGGGCGGAGTTATAATTGTTTGATTTATTTAATTCACCATTACTTTGTTCAAAATAAAACTATTTAGTTATACTTTGAACTAACATTGATTATATATATGATTAAACTAACAATAATTAAAGTAAAAGCAAAGTAAGTCTATCAAATTAGCAACGACTACATTTAAGTTACCGTTTTTTATTTAATTACATCCTGATTTTGCACGAATGCTTTTCTGAATCACCCGTCCTCAAGGGGTTAAATTTGGAAGTTGGTATAATGTTAACAAGGTAAGAAGTGTTTTATAACGATTTTGACAATTTTACGTCTAGAATTGACAGGTTTTCAAATGACGATTCTTCGTATACACACAAATAATGAATCAGGTAATAAATATACGTGTATGATAAGTACTTCTCAAGAGAGTAAAAATACTATGATCACATTGTGAGCCAAATGGCTTCAAAACACACTGAAATCCGGAAGTATATCGGTCAAGAGCTGCCTAGACTAGAGTAGAAAACACCATCCATAGGGCCAATATTGGAAAAACAATGCCCTTTGATTCCTTATTGAGTCAAGATTGGTGATTTGAGTATTGGTCCACGTTATTTTGGTGTTAGGATACGTGAGGTTCGGTTTGCACTGTTGTTCGGTTTGTCGGTTGTTTTTGTAAAGCCTAGTAACGTTAATAAATGAAAAGATATGTGAAAATACGAAGTAATAAGCGCGATTTTATTATATAAAATTTTTTCCTTTTGAAGCTTAGTGGTAAGTATATAAAAATATCATTTAGAAAATCAAGGTGACTAAAAGTTAACTGACGGTATTCAACCATATTCGGCCCAGGTGTGTTAGAACCATTTGATCAGTTAGTGTTCAAGTAAACTGATTGAAATAAAATTTCAAATGTATATTGTTTAGAAAGTGCGGCCAAGGTTTCAGTCGAAAAAATATTTCGTAATTTTGCCTTCACGTGGTGCTATAACGAGGTAAAAAGATAGAATATTTCATTAATTTTCACCCCTGTGTGCTCTATAAACATACCTTGACTGTCAATAATATACAAAGGATTGCATGCATCCATAATTTACAAACATTTTCAGCATGTATGGATGAAATTGAGTATGCCATCTATGAATAAAATTTTGAACTATTTTTTTCAACCACGTTATATATGCGTGTAGAGTCAGCAAAAATAAATGAATAAAAGAATTGGATCACTTAATTTTTTTGAATGGCTGGTCTGTTTTTTATTCTATAATGTATTATGGCAATATCTCAAAATAACCTTCTAAATTGAGTCTAAGAACTAATTTTAAACGTGGTGGTATATGCTTGTTGTGAAGCTTGCAGTTCTGATTGACTAATAGACTCGGCTTATAGTGAAACAAAGTTTAGCTTGTTGTTGTCGTGAGTTATTAAGGCTGGTGGTGCGATTGCTCGTGCTATCCAGTGGAGCCATCTATGGCCAAGAATTCGACTTCTGCCACTCCCTTTTCATAGATGCAGGTTGACATTGTCGACAACAAGTATCTCGACACTTAACAAAAACAGATCTAATTGGTATAACAATTTAATTATTTTAACCGATTACATGAAACATTGAAATAATATAATCGATTAATTTATAGAAAATTTAATAAATTATAACGATTAATCGAATTGATTGATAGAAAATATCGATAAATTTTATGTAGAAATAATCACTGTCGCTACCATTTGTCACTGTTACTTTTGAATCACATTAGTAGAAATAACAGAGAAGTCGCAATTTTGCTCGCCTCTAATTAGCGTCTCAATCACTGTACGTTTACATCGGATTCGAGTTTCCGTTCTATATTCACTCATATACTCCGCCCTCTTGCATCGCATAAACGACACGGAGCCGAGCTGGTTTAACACTAGTTCGTTCCGTTTACTCAGTCGAATTGAATCGAGTAGTTGAAAATGATAATAATTTATTATTTTTAAATAAAGTGGTAGATTTTATCAGCAATATTCCAGTAATATAATTTTTTTTTTTTAAAATTCTTTCCATTTAAATTTTTCTTAAAGCTGAAATCTAACAGACTTAAATATTGTGTACCTCACAACTTCAGCATCTAACTCCAGTTTTAATCTCAACCACAAATCTCAACTTTAAAATTTCAATTTCGCAAACGTAACTTCATCAACTGAGACTGCTCTACATCAAGTAGATTAAACAGCAATCATAGCGTTTCCTTACGTTGATACTTTACCCTCATCTATAATCAACAATTGAAAATTTTGAGCAAGAACCTTGAAATGTTAAATCAGAGAACCAAAAAGTCAGCTAACCGCCGCATCGTGTCACTTCATATTTTAAAAGGTACAGATAGACGGGATATGTCCACTTCGCGGCCTAGGTGCCCAATAGCCAACACATACTAGGAGTTATCTTTTATATATATAGCGGATGAATCGACTATTGGACAGAAGTTGCTTAATTTCACTGGGATATTACGTTTCCTTACCTACTTTTTCATATATACGATTTTTATTTCTGTCTAGGTACGGCACGAAATTAAGGTGGCTTTATTAAAGATGGACATACGGTAGCATTTGTCACTCAAAGAACTACGAACGATGATACCACAATGAGGTGGTGCACCATCTTGTTGCAAAAAGACATGTGACTGAAGCCCTTCTAGTTGTGGAAATACGAAGTTTTCCAACATGTCTAAGTAAACGACTGATGAGACAGGAAGATGGATTGGGCGAGGAAGTCCAATTCCTTGGCCACCCAGATCACCTGATAAACGCGGCTGGACTTTTTTCTTTGGGGATTTATAAAGGACAATGTTTATAGGAAGATCGTGTCGAACAATGATGACCTAAAGGCTAGAATTACAACCGCAATAGCCTCTGTGGATGCTGACATGGTTGCCGCTACCTGGCGTGAAATTGACTATCGACTTGATATTTTCCATGCGACGAAGGGTGTACACGTGGAAGTTCATTGACAAGGGTCATGAAATTTTTTGAGTCTATTTAACCATTTATGTTATTAATTTTAATCTATCTTTATTATTTTATGAGTTATTAAACATCAAAATGGGTCCGGGACTTTATAAACACCCTGTATATTTTGTTTCCCAATTTTTTTTATTTATTTAAATTCATTCTGATAATAATCTCTCGAAATCAGCGTTTTAATGAAGCAATATTGATATTTAAATGAAAAAAAAAAGTTGTTCATCACTTAGCAAACCCATTTGGGACTAGCAGCCTTGAGTTCTTATCAGCGAAAACCCAGTGTTTACCAGGCCGGGGTAAAAACCAGGATTTAACCAGGAACCATGGTAAAAATCGGGATTTGTTTGTTGCACTTCGAAGCATTGCTCTTCCAACTTTACGTTGCTATGTGGTTTCGAGTCGTCAAGATGCACCTTAAACTGTCTAAAAATCTCTGAAACTTTTAACTGGAACAACCTGTAAATATGGTAAAGTATCTTGTGAGTTTGTTCAGTAAAGCTTGTTTGTGTTAGTATCGCGCTATTTAAGCAAAACATGTGATTATTAGTTATATAGTTTTAGGGTAATTACAGTTTAATGTAATTTATTGTTATAAAGTAATTTGAAGTTAGGACATTGGTCAATAGATGAAGGCATTTGAGGTATTGCTCATAAATAGAATCCAACATTTTTAAAATGTTACTTTTGAAGATTTGGATTTAAAAAAATTTTTTTTTTTCATTTTTGTTGAAAAGGTTTCAAAACATAACTGTAATAATATGTGATTCAAAGTTTTGATTAAGAAAAATTTACGTTAAATAAATATTTCAAAGCTTAATTACCTTTCCCTTTTAATGAAAAAAATATGAAAGATAATACATTTGATTACTGAACAATAATTGATGACTGTAAATAATTATACCGTTTTTTATACACATTTTTCCTTGAAAAAAAAAACAACTTTTTATTCGTATAAATCTGTAATATACATTTAAAATTAATATTAAATAAAAAATATTTATGAAGAAATTTTATTTTATTTTATTTATTATTAAATTTTTTTAAAAATTTAGCATTTTTTTTATATTTTTGTTTTTAATAAAAAATTATTAAGTGATATGAACATACACTGTCAAACATTGTCATGTTTATCTAAATTTATTATTTCATATATGACAGCTTGCATTGAAAAATATGAAAAGTAGGCGTTACTTTTAATTGATTATCCAATTAAACAGAATAATAAAGGTAACGAATGTACAGGAATTGAGACTAATTTTTCTTCTTTATCTCGAGGAATTTCCTTTTATTTCCCATTCACGTTACATATCAACAGAAGAATGTTAAAAAAAATTGTCTACTGTATAGTTGAGCAAGTTGACATTGGAGAAACAAATAATTTACTCAGTTAATTAGAAAAATATTGTTTGGTTTTACTCATTTTGTTAGGTTTTTACTTAACAAAAGCTTATTCGTGCTTATTTAATACTTCACTTTTTATTTAAAAACTAATCTTTAATTCCACATACTTTCACTGGTTATCTGAGTTTTATTTATTTTTAACGGTTACATTAATTCTGTGTCCTTTAACTTGTTACCTATTTGTGCTTATTATATTTTATGATGATTATATTGTGTGCTATAATTGAATCCCATTCCCATGTATGTTAAGTAAATGAAAATTGGCCCCAGTTCCTATTTCTCTTTAAAGCACGCCATCAGCTTAAATTGGGTAAATATAAGTAACGCCTACTTTTTACTCCGAGCTTCCGACGAATTTGAAAAAAAAAGAAAAAAAAAGGAGATATTGTCAGTTTATTTTTTGTCCGAATGTTTTGTTAGAAAGAATTTATAAGTTTATTACATTCATATACACACGCTTTGAAAATATTACTTCAGACAAAAAACATAAAATCGACCTTAACGTATCGCTATCTTTCTACCACGCCTTGAAGTGGTACTGATTTAAACGTAGAATACGGAGTACCTGGCTCGATGGGCTATCTGCTCTTTCATCTATACCTATGACAACACTTCGCACGCTCTCACTATTAACGTGTGGAGAGCCATAGGAGAAGAAAGCACATTAGTTTCTGTCTTTATTTTAAATAGATTGAAAACTTTTAAGTTAGGAAACTATATGGAACTGAAAACTAGATACATCGAAGAGAGTTCTAAAAGAAACGTCGTGGAAACTTTTAAAAATATTTTTTGACAAGTAAATACGAAAAATGTTAAAAAAGATGGAAAATGCAGTAATACATTCCTATACAACTGCATACGTGCCAACTTTAACTCATTCTGAGAATGGATTTTTCAAGTGGTAGTAAAACAATCACCGAAAAACATTCTTACTCAAAAATATATTTATATTTTGATTCGGTTAAAATCTGCTATCATAAAAATTAGTATGCTTTTATATATTCGTTGTAATTATTTATATGTAGTGGTGGTCAAACTCATTTATAGTTATTATTATAATTCAAAAAGTCTAATGGCATGACATGAGTTTCGGTACCACTTTAAATACGAAATTAAAATCTTCCGGGAAAACCGGAAGAGTTAGCAGCTATGCAACTGAGAAGAGGTGGAGAGGGAAAGGGGGAGTGTCAACACTATCGACTTGTCTTGCATATTCGAGCGTTGCGATCACGAATACAGAAAGTAAACTGGGTTAGGATGCTGTGATGTCAGCCGACGTTCCGTCATCACTTACGTATCCATGACGACAGTCTTTAGTTGCGGAAAAGTGGCGTTGCCGTCTCGATCCAGCGAGAGTAAAAAAGGAATTTACATGTTTGCCGCCATTCCTTTGTTTAAATTTTGCCAGCATGCTATTTTATTCTACTTATGTTTCAATCGTTGGATTATTAATAATAACTTAAGTCATCATGATTATTCCTTGAGTATACCTGCTCAAGATGTACACGCGATAATACGTGGCGAAGAGGATAGGAATTTTTCACCCCTTGAGGAAGTTGAGCTACAACTGGACTTTAATGAAAATGCAATTTCTCAAAGACTGGTCATGAATAATTTCGACGTGATCCCAGTACAGCTATTTACTTAATGTTTTCCGGTAGGTGTTTTCAAATGTTTAAATGAACTTTGCTATTTGCGATATTTTTATCCGATTTAGTTCAATTTAGCAGCATTCAGATGGCGACGGTAGGTTTGATTCAGGAATTTGATACTTCAAATCCAAATTCGTTCGAATTATACACTGATCAAATTACTTATCTTTTAGAAGTGAATTCTATTTCAGATGAAAATCTAAAGCGTGCAACTCTTTTGGTTGCTTGTGGCTGAGAATTTGAGGATTGGATTTAGCTTTTGAAAGAACATTGTCTTAAATCTGCGGAGTTGTTTTAGCGATTTAAATTCCATAAAAGAGTTCAGTCAATATTAGAATCTGTGAATGCTTACGAAATCAAATAGTCTGCGGTATTCGCGATGAAGAGATTCAAAGAAGATTGTTAGATTTACACTTGAAAATATAATTTCGGTCGCCGTAACATCTGAAGTTGCGGATCCACAATCAAAGCATAGTCATTCAAAAATTATTCAAATTCTAAAAATTCGGATTTCATTGATTTGGTACGTGGTCGGAGAGAAATACTGCTTGATTACGTGAATAAAATTCTAATTTTTCAGGTAGTAGTAAATCCGAAACTCATAATTCTAAAATGTGTTACAGCTGCGGTAGTAAACATGAGCGTTCAGACGTGTAAATTTTATTTTAATTTACAACCGTCGTTGAACCGCCGACCCAATTTTTGAATTTACGCCTACTAATGCTCAACTCAGTAGCCTTGTAATTTTGAAACTAATACAGAAGACAAGAAAAATCCTGGATCAAGTATTGAGGGAGAAATTTGTTTTCGTGGGGGACTTTTTGATGGAACTGACCAGCATTTGCGTTACATGGAAAGGAAGACCACGAGAGCCACCCACGGTTAGCCTGACGGCAAGGGGACTCTAACCCATGATCCATCCACTACTAAGGATATTTCACGTCAGCACTATGGTGGTTGCAAGTCGGATGCGGAATTCGTATCGAGCAGCCGTCGCTGGGATTCGAACCCGGTTTACCACATTGGAAGGTGAGCGCTCTATCCCCTGACCCATCACGGATCAAACGTATAAATTCAAATATGTAATATGCCACTTGTGTGATCGTAAGAAAAACATTGCAAAAGTTTGCCAGAAAAAAAACCCAACTAAATTGTAAAAACAGCGTGTAAATAAAATTTATGCTCAACCCGGATATTTGAATGTTCTAAGTTTTCAATCTGCGTTTAAGAAAAACTTAATCATTGAGTATGATAAGAAAAAATTAGAAATGGAAATTGATTCGGGCTCTTATTATTCGATTATTTCTTCGCAAACTTTGAAAAAATTTCTCCATTCTAAGAAACCCGTGAACGGAGAAACTTCCATTTAATTGCGTGACTTTTCTAAAAAAGGGATTTCACTAGCCGGCTTGCGTAAAGTTGAAGTTTTGGTTAACTTCCTGAAATCGAAGCTAAAATTGTTAATTTAAAAAAATTCGCGAATATTTTGAGATATTCGTAGTTTGAACGTTCGAGAATTTTAATAACCAGGGTAAATGAAATTAAAATGGGAATTGTTGAAAAAGTTGTTAAAAAGTGTGATATTTTTGATGGTAAATTGGGTTCGTCTACGGGGAATCCAGGATAACTTCCTATAAATTCGGATATTGCAAGATGCGTGCCTTTGTCAGTGAGGTCCAACATTGAAATTTGAAGTGAAACTTCAAAGTGCAGGGGTTATGGAAGGAATTTCTAATCCAAAATGGTCAACGGTTGTTCCAGTGATTAAACCGTCGGGTGAAGTACGTTTGTGCGGAGATTATGAAATCCTGTTAAACAAAGCAATAAGAGCACATCCTTATCCGAATGCCGAGACAAATCACCTTCTTTCGAGTCTTAGAGGAACGTTATTATGCTCAGATAGATTTCGCTCAGGCATGCTTGCAATTATTGGTTGAATGATGCTTCCGCTGATTTGATATTTGCAGGCTCCCGCTAGAGGGCGTACTCGAGCGTTGCGATCGCGAATGCTTAGATGTTTAATTCGTTAAGGATGTCGTTTGTAAATGAAGACGAAAATACATTTTGCAAAGTAAATTGCGATTTATTTTAAATATTTTAATTTCTCGTCAATTTCCTTGTTCTTATATTTATTTCAGTGTTAATTTTAACATGTATTAACATAGGTGAAATGCATAATTTATTTTTGTTAAACCAATGGAAGAATAAATACGGAAAAGCGTTAATAATGTAGATTTTTTTCTTTTTTCTTCGTTGTAGAATTTATTATATAAAAGAATAGAAATGAACGGTAGTAAATAAAAATATGAAGAAAAGGCTTTATGCATACTGTAGAACTGAAATGTAAGATGAAAGTTTAGGAGTTGATTAGAAAAAATTATGGTTCCAAATAAATACGTAATATGAAAACATTTAAAAAAACTAACATAAATTCCCGCAATGCAATTTTGGTTCAAAAAATTTGATTGAAATAAAGCTTAAAAGTCAACTTCAAAAGTTTAAATCACAAAGAACTATTATTCATTCATGCGACAAATATAATTTGCGAGCGCAACGACATATAGGGGGCGTTGTTATTTGAGACGACATATAGGGGGCGTTGCAATTTACTTTGCAACGCGATCATCAGTTACTTTGCAGATTTCTTCAGTGTAGCATAGTATCGTTCTCTCTTTTTTGTGGCTTATTAAATTTAAAAAAGAAAATTTTTTGATATTCTTTCTTATGCAAGCGAATACAAAATATAGCGAATATTTTTTTTGGAGAAGGAACATCTAAAATACAAATATTTGTAAATAAATAGAAAAAAAAAATGTATCTTCGTATTAGTTAAAACTTAATGCCTGCAAAACCATCCTATTAAATTTAATGATCTAATATGAAAGGTTTATTTAAACTTTATATTCCATACTTTTCTGAATCACATTACTTCAAGGATTAAATCGAAAATTGGGTCGGCTTTTCAACGACGGTTATAAAATAAAATAAAAACATTGAAATATGCAAAAAGTTTACAGAAATATATAATGCTATATAATTTAATTTTGCAAAAAAAGTTTTTGACAACAATTTTTATTAAAAAATTTCAATAAAAAATCATTATTATAAATTAAGAAACATAAAATGAAAAATGCTAATGATTAAAAAAAATAAAAAAAAAGGATTCTAAAAATATATTGAAATAAAAAAATATCATGATGTTAGTATTTTTTTAAAGTCTTAAAGTTCTTAATCAGACGAGAAAGTCATTCTGTAGAGAACTATTATAAAATTAGAAAAAAATATTTACAAGTAAATTTTTTATTATAAAAATTACAACACTAACCTGCTTCATAAATCCTTAGAATTCCGAAATGTAATGCTCTCTGTTTGAAAATTTTATTCTCAAATAATATACACATAGATTATCCCTTTAAAATTTTATAATTGTAAGATCTCGATATGAATTTCAATATGTAACTCAAAAACAGAAAAGCTGAATTCTGGTTGAAATTAATCATTCAAAAGTAAAAAACATCTTCCAAGAAAACTGTAAAATTTTATTAATAATCAACACAAATAATACCATTTCAAGAAATTCGGATGATTCTTTATTGTTGTTTTCTGAATTATATAGATACAGAAAAATATACTATTCTATAAGGAAGAATATTCTTAGAACTGCACGTTCTGAAATCACATTTATTCATTGGAATTCATTGTGGACTTAAATAAATTCACTTTAATTTATAATGAAGTGAAGATAAAAAAATGTATTTTACTTCAATAAACACATTTGAAACAGTATGCGATCACGAAATCGGAAGTTATTGCTTGCAAGTTTGTTGTTAACAGAAAGGAAAAAAATTGAGGAATTTTTCTTCAAATGTTGGACGCGTTCTGTTTCAGAATGATTTTCCTTGGGTCATTTTTTCAAATTCTTCTACCTTTCCGTTTAGGAAATTTTGCTTCTTATTTGCTGCCGAAAAAAAGCGTCCTACTCTACTAATGATTCTGATAGAACTAAATTAAAACTTAATAAATAGTACCCTGAAAATATCCACCCACCCTAAAGGGCGTATTCAAACGTTGCGATCGCGAATATCACAGAAGTTAATAAAAAATATGACAGATACTACATAATATACCGTAGAGTGTCGACTATTCATGTCCACTGCAAATAACCGTTTCCATTAAGTGTTACTAGATGGTGTTGTAGGCAGTTGTGCCAGGAGAAACTTAGAAAAAACGCGTCGTGATGACATCAGCGTGGATTGTCCTTAAGTATGTTGTTCATGCTGTCAGCAAACCAATGAATTTTTTCCCCACGTAGTTAAAAAAAAAGAACTGAAATATCAAGCGAATGGGTTCTTGTAAGCATGAACGCTTAAACGTACATGCTTATAAATTTCAAAATGAAAATTCATTTCTCGCGTGAGCAACGAAAATCTGAAACAAAGTGAGCTATAGGTTGGGCAGAAATTTTATGAGAGATTTTGTCAAGACAGGCACAGGACTTTTAATTTCAAAAACTGGAAATTTTAATTTCTTTTTTACTAAGTTACGGCTACGAATTTCACACTTAGAATAGATTCGTAGGACAATTTAAAGGTATAAACTTCATTTCCAAGCTTCTTTGTGCCTTTCGGAAGATGAATAATATGCTTTTCAAACGGTTACAATGAAATCTAGCCATGTCTTATTTAATAAATAAAATTAAAACGGTTGGCAAAAGAATTAAGCACATTATTAAATCTTTACATTAAAACGATTTCTTTTCATGATCCACATTAAGTCAGGAAGAAAGACAGAAGTAAATAGTAGTGTTTTGATTTAAGCGAGGCAGAATAATTTTTGTTTCCATTTAGCAAATAATATAATTTTTAGCAAAAACAAAATTTCTCTAATTAGGTAAGGTTTCTTTAGAGTTCATATTTATCTATGTCTTACTGAAATTTACGGACTATATGGAATTTTCAATTTGTAATCTATTTTGTTTCGCCAGAAATGATACCACTGTAATAAAACACCAATATTGTAGTGAAGAACTATTGAAAATAATTGATTATCATTAGAAATGGAGTTGAATATTAGACCACAACTCATTTTTGTTCTTCAAAATATTGCCTTTTACTTTAATTCTGTAATATTTTGTTACGAAAGCATGACAATATTTAAGTATTTATCCACTTCGGGCGGTCTTACCGCCTATTAGCAGAGTATCTATATTAGGCACTATCTATATTAATCTATATATCTATATTAATATAATAGAAGTAAAAAGGGGCTAGCGTGGAATATTTCTGTTATTTATCACTCAAAAATTATCAGTAAATTTTGGCTGATTGACAAAGATGTGGTACACATACACTATCGTATGTAATTTTAGACAAAATATTAAAATGTGCAGAAGCAAATTAAAAAAACGTGGTTTTTAAGGTGAAAAAGTATCTCTTAATTTTTGCTCTATTTGTAAATTTAGACTATTTATATTCAACGTTTCTAACGGTAAGAGTTATTATATCATGACGGAACACACATATTTCAATAGTCACATTTCATTTGTCTTTCTTTAATTTACCAAGAATGAGTTTAAACCTAGAAGACTAAGTATTCGTCTATTAGGCTACCGAACCATGCCAAGTCTTATGCATCAAAAAATGTTTGATTAGAGCTCCTATTATTTTTTAAATTTTGTTAGATCCAGGTAAAAACAAAACTGCTGCTTACCCGGTAAAGGGATGTCGCTGGTAGTAAAGTTGTTTTATTTCCATCCCTTTTTAAGAGAAGTAAATTAACCGCGACATCCACTTTCTTTAAATGATTATAACATATGCGTTTTCTAGGAGTACATTACTCCCAGCAATGCATATAACTGGAATTAAGTGCTAAATATCTTGGAATCACAATCATCTCAAATTTAAATTGGAGTAAACATCAAAAAAGCCAATCATAATCAAAAAAGCCAATGGAGCCCAATGGGTCCTAAATTCAAAACTGAAATCTAACTCCTCATTTGATTTAAAGTGTGAACGTACTATTTATTTGATGGCTATCAGGCCCATTCTGACGCATGCCGGCCCTACTATTACTACTTTAAAATAATAATCTTAAATATAAACTTTGATGTGTGGAAGGCAGAAACATTAGAAGAATGGTTGGTGTTCCCAAATGTATCAGCTTCAACAGTATAAGACAAGACTTAAAAATTGACAGCATTAATGTTTATATAAATAAATTAAATGAAACTTTCTATGATAAAACCCATCATTGTACAGTCAGCTATTTTAATCTCCTCCTTGATATGGACCTCGTCGAAGATAACACAAAATTTAGTCCCATTACTGCTTTTTTTCTTGGTGATATGGTGTAGCCGTGTTACATTCGTTATAACAACCGTGTTACATTCGTTATACACACATTTTTGACACCATTTTTTATTCTCCCTCTTGCCGATTGTTACCAAAGGAATGCAGTAGGTTGCATTTAATTTGGCTTCCCTATTTTTACTACAACCCGCATTCGTATTTATTTTCTTTAAGGTTGTTTTTCGAAGGCTCCGTCGTAATATGAAATTATGCTTTCTTGCGAATAATATGCTATTTTTATAACTGTTGTGAGTTTGCAACTGTTACTCATGACTGTTAGGTCAAGTTTAGTATATATAAAGCCAGCGCTATCTATTAATTATCTTGAAAAGGGCGCAAAATGTCAATATGAAATCACAGTGACTATCGAGAATCAATGAAAGAAAATCACAGTTTAGTGAAAATGAAAAACGTTTGTTAAAAACTTACTCCAATGCTGCTTTACTTGGGATCGTGAAAATTTGCGAAAACTGAGAATAAGGCAGTGATTTTGATAATTTTCACCTAAGTGGAAAAATGTCGCCAAATTGGTAATTTTGTTTTAAAAAAAAGTTTAATAACTTTTTAATATTCAAGTTATTTGTCTGTTTTAAAACCCAAATAATTCTTCGCTGCAAGATTATGTAAATAGTTTAAAATCATCGCATTGCTTCAAGTGTATGGCAATAGAGTAAAGGCTTTTTTTTTATTTTCCTTAGTGAGAGAGCTTCGAAAAACAGCGTTAAGAGACATATTTCCTGATCAGATGAAACAAAAATATGAGCAATAAATTGCGCCAGAATGTCGTAATGCACAGACGCCAATCAGTTGTCATTCAACGCTAAAAATTTCTATTGCTCGTTCAGAGCACCCCTTAAAATTTATTAATAAACGTTTGAAACTTTGTTGGTTGGTGTTTAATAAAATGGAACATTTCTTTGTTGTTTTTATCTTAAAATATTTCAATGTTTTCTGACATCATATTCTGTTCTATGTTAATCTCAAAAAGCATAAATTTATTTGCTTATTTTAATAATGTCTGTTCTGTTATCATATTCTGTTCTATGTTAATCTCAAAAAGCATAAATTTATTTGCTTATTTTTATAATGTCTGTTCTGCTATCATATTCTGTTCTATGTTAATCTCAAAAAGCATAAATTTATTTGCTTATTCTTATAATGTGCATTATTATTATTTTTGTTTAGTATGGACATTTTTGATGAAGCCTCTGGAAGGTTGTGTTGTGAAAGGGCACGGCGACCTCATTGTAGGACTTGTGTGTGCTATGATGAGGTTGAGATAAAAAGCAAAATTACTGTGTCGAAACCACAACTTCATATGCACACTCGGAGACTTTCACCTTGCAAAGTCAATAGTTTTGCATATGACTATGGATGTTCTGTCAGACATCCGACTGAAAGAGATTTGGATTCAATGTTCCCTCCTCTAATATCGCCTCGTAAAATAGAGAGAACATGCCAGTGTGACAACAAGTATCGGACATTTGAGAAATGGTTTCGAAGGTGAGGATGCCTTGTCATATGCTTGAAATGGCTTTAATCAGACACATAGCAAAGTCTTTTTTTAGGAACTCTTTAACTATTGTAAATGGATAACAAACTCATTAGATTATATGATTGCTTTTACGAATTTAATTACTAGTAAAAAACGACTAAACTTTTTTTTTTCAATTATTATATTTTAAAATTTCATTTTTAAAGTTTATGCTCCTGTGAAATTCACTTTTGATGTTCACTTTAATAATCACTTAAAAATTGTAAAATGTAATTACGATTTTGATTTCTGTGTTTATTTTTTGTATGGTGCTTCTAGAACTGGCTTCAAAAGTCATGCCTGGATTACACTGTTACATTCTTACAAATACTTAATCTTGCCTAATTCGAGTGTGGAGATTTCAAGTCTGAAATTAGTTTTGCTCCTAAAGCTGCAGATTTTTTTAAAATGACATTTTCTGTCTGTTTTTTGTCGAAATGTAAAAGTTTAAATACGTTATATATAACAGAAGATCACGTTAATGTTGCAACAAACTTTAAGATGAGTTAAGGAACATCATAAGGATTAAAATTGCTTAGGAATTTATGCCCAGAATTGTCAGCGTACGCTCTAGGGACACCTCCCTATTATGACCTGTTTAGAAGCACACGAAGAGACAGTTGATAATAGGAAAGTATCCATAGCGATGTATGAAGACATTTTCGCATATGGGTTCCTATTCATATGCAGTTTTAATTATACTTATGTACTTTTTTTTTTTTTAAAATCCCCTAGAAGTTTGTCTCAACGTATATGCGACCCCCAGTAATATATCCAGTTTTTATTTTTGTACATTTCGCCAAAAAATATAACGTGAATTTCATTAAAAAAAGAACAACAATATAAATTGGAGGAAAAAAAAACAGATTTCAGATTTCGAAATCAGCGATGCGAAAGTATTTAAAATGTCTTAAAAATCTGAAGCAAAAGAAAAAAATAATGTTTTTTAGTGTTATCTTCTATATGTATAAAATAGAAATCAAAGTTTTGAAAATTTTTATATTTATCAATAATTATTATAATTTAAAATAAATTAGTCTTCAATAGCACGTCGCTGTGGCAGCCATTGATACGATTGTTTCTTGATATAGGTAAGAAATAATGAAAGAAAATATTAAAAAAAACGATGTAAGACGGGAAGAAAATTAATGACTCAATGAATTAGGTTAATCATAGAATTAAAGAATCTGTGAATGGGTATGCCAGTGAAAAAACGAGTCTATATATTATTAAATAAGTAACAATGTGATGCCAATATCGAGAATAAATAAATGTATATGAATTGTTTTGTAAAGAAATAAAAGCTTGAAATTTTTTGGGACGGAAATCAATAATTTATTTTTTTCTAATAAATTAAGATTTTTTTTATTAAAAAAATCTATTTAAATTTTAGATTTGATTTCGATTGCAATGGATTTTTAGACCTGTTTGAACTAAGGACGATGTTGAATTTCTTAGGGGTACAGGCTAAAGAGGATTATTGTAAGCGTTTACTGGATAGAGCAGATAGAGATAGAGATGGAAGATTGACCTTTTCTGAAGTAAATCATTGATTCATAATTGCTTTTTTTATGTAATTTATAATGAACGAAACTAATTTATTGGATATCATCTTTTGTAATTGTTGGCATTTTCTTGCGTTCTTTAGTTTCTCCTAATGTGGCGATTGGCTCAGGACGAAGAAGAACTAATGGACATCATTAGAGAACACGATTTGTACCCAGATGTTTTACAAGTGGACTATGTGTCTAAACTTCGACCAAAAGCACCGGTAAACTCTTGACTTTCTTACATATTTAACAGTTAACGAGTTAATAGTTTTTTTAATTTAAAGTAGATAATAATATTCGGTACTTTTCGGTAAGAAAGCTCAAGTGCGAAAAGTCGCCAAAAATTTAGTCACCATAACCTAATTTTTTTTAAATTAATTTTTTTTAAACACATAAAAATGTAATAAAACAAAATAAAAATAAATGAATTTTTGCTCCCGACAAACTGAAAAGTATCATTTTATTATAAGGCCTCTTAACCTCTTAAAAATCGTCAAATTTTCAAAAGATATTTTTGTCTGAAAAGTAAAGAAAAATGACATTTTCAACAATAAAATAGATTTTAAAAGTATAAAAAAAAATTTATCGGTGATTTTCCATAAAATAGTTTTATCAAAAGATCAAATTAGATTTTTTTCAAAAGTTAAATTTTTAACCCTATAAAACTTTTTTTCCTATTCCCTTCCCTTCCATACGGATAGTTTCTCAAATTTCCTGAAAGTTTTACAATGCTTCTTATGACTTTTTAAAAGATTGCTAAGCATTTATTTTGGTGAAATATGAAGCACAACATTTTTTGTGTGGTTTAAGTCATCGTGACGTGCAATTTTGAAGGAAAATAATACGTGATAGATTTTACACCTTTTATGAAAAAAGATATTCTAAAATATTATTTTTACTACAAAATATTCATAATTTTGAAAATAAGTATGACAATTCAAAAAATTTATCATACGAAGTGCTCATTCTTAAACTAGTTATTACATCTTCAGAAACATGACATGATACCATAAAATATCTAATCCCGTACTCTAAAGAACTAGAGTCAATGTTTTAAGTTGATGTTCTAAGTCTTTTCGGTCTTAAATAGTTTAATTTTATGAAAGCTTTTAGAAGTCGATTAGATGTAGTCATTTTTAATACGAGTGGGAAGATTTAATCTATTCTGGCAAAAAAAAAAAAAAATAAATAAATAAGAAACTCAAATAATGACCAAACATCTTGAAAAATACAGATCTTTTAAGTATTTGTGCTCTTCTTTTTAAATATAAAAATTAAATAAGTAAAAATTTTTATCAAAAGAATCTTGGAAAGTAATCGCTGTAGGACATATATTTTAGATAAAGTCATTAAACATATAATGTAAAGTAATATAATTTACTCCAAGTACCTATTACTGTAATTATGTTGCCATTTCTTCGATGCAGCCTAGAGCCATTAAACAATATATTCAAATAATTAACGTGTTTTGAAGTTTATAATTGAAATTATACTTATTAATGAAATTTTATCTACAATTTTTGGCATATTCTTATAAAGTAATAAACATTATAACATTATTTATAAAGTAATAAACATAATAAACATCTTGGAAGTTAATTTACAAAGGAGTAACTGATGAAAACTTACTAAATGGATTAAACAAAGCCAGAAGTAGTTACGCTCGTCAATTTTGGATAGAAAAACATAAAAAATTAATAAAAATTAGAATTTCCAATACTAATGTTTAATCTGTCCTGCTATATGGATCTGAGACATGACACTGCAATAAAAATAGTAAGAAAAACTTAAAGTTGGGTTTTCCTACTAAAAGTTTTCTCATTCCTATTCATTAACAATTGTTTAAGAAAAATCTCGAGTACCAAATGGTTCCATAAAATTTGCAATGCAGATATCCTTAGAAGATGCCCGGTGGCTGAGTGGTAGAGCTTCGCGCTCCCGTGCCACACGTCCTGGGTTCGATCCTCGGGCCGGACAAGGTTGACTCAGCCTCTCATCCCTTCAGTGGGTCGATGAATGAGTACCAAGCATGCTTGGGAACTAAACACTGGGGGTTTCGCGTTCAGCTGACCGCCTAACCGGAACATCTGCTCCTGCACCCCAGAGTCCAAGGTCAAGAAAACTGAGATGGGCACAGTAGGCCTTGGCCCTCTATGAGCTATCGCGCCACTGAGTTTAGCTTTTTTAGTTTAGAAATCCTTAGAAAAGAAAAACAGAAACCAATTGATCTGGAAATTAAAAAACGTAAATGGAACTGGATTGGTCATGTTCTACGTAGACCTGAAAAAATGTAAAGTAAAACAAGTTTTTGATTTGAACCCTCAGGGAAATAGGAAAAGAGGAAGACCTAAAAATACTTGGCTCAGGACGATTGTAATCGAATCGAAAACAATGGGAAAGACAAAATGTCTGGTCACAGATAGAGTGAGAGGGAAAGCTATGATAGAACCCCTATGCTCCCATAGGAGTGAAAAGGAATATGTATGTAAACTAGGGGTGCACAACCTGCGGCCCGCGGGCCAAATGCGGCCCTTCGACTACTGAAGTGCGGCCCGCGAGAGTTTCTAAACACAATAAGAATTTTTTTAAAAAATGGCAATTTTTAATCGCACTTTAAAGTCATCACGTTTTGACACAATCAATTTTAACAGATTCTTTAGTAAATGTACGTTTAACGCGCTTTCTTGAAGCGGAATTTTTTGTAAATATAAATGATTTTTTTTAAACAGTTATTTCCGCTTTTTCTACGTGATTTTGAAAATTTCGAATTTTTATAACGACGCGAGTTTCAGATCGCAAATTTAAATAATCACTTTTTGGGTACTTTATTTGTGACGATTTCATCTTAAATCTAAGTGATTTTCTATCTTTTTTTTGCAATTCTTTCTTTTTCTTCAAAACTTTTTCTCGGCAGTTATTGCTATGCGTTCCTACGTATCATAAAAAATTCCAATTATTCTGCTACGACATGCAAATTTTAAATCATGCATTTGACGTGCTTTATTTGTGCTGAGTTCAGCATAAATATATTTTTTCCTAATTATTTCTATACTTTTCCTCGTGATTTTGACGATCCCGTTATTTAACTATGATGTTATTACGACACGTGATTGTTAATCACGCAATTAAATAATCACTTTTTGATACGGTATTACCGTACAGTTTTATCGTAAATCCTAGTTATTTTTCCTTCTTTTTTATTTCCGCAACGAATACGATTTGGTCGAATGTGGTAATGAATTGTGTTTGATCAAAAACCAAATATTCGGCAAAAAGAAGAAGAAAAAATCTATTGAACACCGTTCACTTGGGGCCAAATAGCAAAATCTTTTAGCAGTATAGCAACACTGAAACTAAAATTTCAATGCTCAGAATAATATTTCCTAGAAAAACGTTAATTAACTCTAAAAAATAAGGCCAATCAAGAACGTTTTTGAAAATGTCGAAAAGCGAAACAAAGAACATAAAAATCAATCTTAATTTTTGAAATTTTTTTTTAAAGCTTAACATCTCAATTTTTCAATTACCAGAAAAAGCCAAGAAAAAAGAATTAAGTCAACAGAAATGCTATTAAAAATTACTGCGCTATAATGAAAACGTCAAAAAAAAGTTGTTTTTTTATTTAAAGAAAATAAAAAGATAGAAAAAATGTTCTTAATTTTTTAAGTGAAAATCTTATGCCGAAAATCTCAATTTAAATTTTTCTCATTGCCATAATTTTAGAAGAAAAAAAATTGCTATAAAAAATTTTTTTATTTGTAACTTTATTTTTAAAAAAATGCTGAGTCATAATAAAAATGCCTAAAAAAAGAAAAAACAAATTTTTCTTAGTTCCTGAAACAAAACTTTAATGCCGAAAATCACACTTTTCTATGTTACTGGTTATTTATATTACAGTACAGGGAAAGAGTGATAATAAATTAATAGTATGAGACGTTCTGTTAAAATGCTGGGTTATAATAAAAACTGCAAAAAATGGATCCTTCTCAATTCTCAAAGTATCGAAAAAATGACAAAATTGACTTGTCTGATTATAATTTGAAAAAAAAAAGTAATATCTATAAAAATTCAAAAATAAAAAAAACTTAGAAAAATGCATTTCTAAAAAATATTTTGCCAAATATTTGACTGATCATTCAACCAACTGAATTTTTCACAGAAGGGCCAAATACTCGTTACATCCCTCCCTAATTTAAATGCAATGTTATTGCAACTTGAGAAATTCATAAAATGGCGGAAAACGTGAATTTTTAAACTGCTCACTGTTAGTAGTTTAGATTTCAATTTTTTGTTGCTTAAGTGATCTTTTTCGATAAAAAAAAGGAAAATGTTTACGATATAAAAAATCTAATAATTAATAAAATAAAATAATAAAGTACATTACAAAATAAGCATTGAATTTTATTTTGAACTATCACAGTTTTGTTTTTATTTTAGGCTTTCGTTTAAAACCTATAAATTTTCTTCAATTAAAATATTTAATTTGAATTTATATTACTTAATTACGACTAAACTTTATCCTACTTTCATTCTGTGGGCATTGCAGTTTTTTTTTTAATTTATTAGAATTTAATTCTAAAATGAGTTTTCATATTGCATGATATGATAAAAAAAAATATTTCTTTTCTTCAATGTTTATTTATTTTGATAAATCTATTGTTCATATGAAAAAAATAGCAAATTTTTTTTGTAAAAAGAAAAAAAGTATAGGTTTTTTTATTTTTGAATGAATTCTAATAATGGAGCACTACTAAGTTATTGATATTACTAAGTTTATTAATAAAAAAAATGGAACGCTAATGTTTAAATAAACATTATTACATTTGTCATTAACATGTCTAAATACATGTGCGGCCCTTCGTTAGCCAACCTGCTGTGCAAGTGGCCCTTCACTCAAAAAGGTTGTGCACCCCTAATGTAAACCAAGCTAATGGTGATTATTCTGATAATTCCAGACATTCGTGATTCATTTAACAACACATTGAACAGGATTAAAAAAAAATATATTAAAACTCAGAAATTGAATTAGTTTTCACGTCCTCCGGGAAAAAAACTTACAAATGTTTTTTTTTCTTTTCTCTAACTATTTCAGGTGATCACGAAGCGCAAAGTTGGACGCCATCACAAATGTGGATGTGAAACTACTACCACGAAAACGTTCAGATTGAGCCCTAAGGAAGAGTCAATCATATATGAATCCGAAATATCCCATTCAACCCCAGGTGATGACAAACTTCCCATATTTTCTTGCTATCGATAAAATGGACTGAATAATATTTAGAATTAAAATAAAATTGCGATGCTTTCAATTGAATAAAACATTTCATTTGAAAATTACTTTAAGTTTTAAACCAGATCCAGGTTTTGAAAAAAAGTTTTCTTTGTTAAATGTGTTTGACGCTGAATTTTTTACTCTCTTCTGCTTAAACTACAACTCTAAAAATTAAAATTCTGCAAAATAAAATCACAACTGCTGAAAAATGATTATTCAAGGAGTTTCCTCATACTGATAAATTTTTTACTCATCTTCAACTAAAACTTTTGAAGCAAACATAGTTTAGAGCAAGTTGCTTTTATTATTTCCATTTATTTTTAGTTACTCAAGCAAAATGCTTGAAATGTATATACAGCAATCTTACTGCCTGCTGACCGTAAAAACTCAACACAAACTGAACTTAAATTCACGATTAAAAGGATACGGTACCACTAGGACTAAGATAAATTGCACCACTAGGATTTTTTTTACTTTCTTGAGCTATTATGGTTGCTCCATCTCCAAATAGATGCATTTTTTTTAATACTTACAGCTTTTCTTTGCTCAATACAAATTAATTACAGTAGGGGAGAGTGGGGTCAATTGTAACAGGGAACGATTGTAACAGAGCAAAAATGTCGAGTGTCGGGTTCTAGGTTTGGTTCCTAGGTGGCGCACAAGGTGTATTTAGTAAATCTACATGTACACCCCCGCTGGCAACCATTTTTTATGTACTTTTGAAAGAGTTACATCTCAAAAGATATTTTCACGCTACGTAAGTACTTTTTTTGGTATTAGAATATTATATTGTAACAAAGTAATTTTGTTTAAACAAACAAAAATTATTAACCGAATATGTAAGTGAACACCTTAATTAACATTTCAAAAAAAAATATTAGTTTTGTTAATTAACTAGCATTGTTTTTAACAAATGAAGCTGAAATGGCGTCTTGGGGACGATTGTAACAGCTGAAAATAAATAATCTTATGTTTACAAACCATTATTTAACTCTTTAAGAACCACCAATAGTTTCCTATATCATTTATAGTATGTTGCATGTACATTATTTTATTTGTCACCTTTCACGGCATAAATTAAAATTTTTAACCCCTTAAAGTTAAAAGTTTAACCCTTAGGTCTCTGCTCATTATTATTTTTACACCTAAAATATCACTACTATTTTGATCAATAAAAAAATATATCACAACTATGATAATATGTATAATTAACTATGTTTTAGTTGAATTTATGAACTGTTACAATTGACCCCGTAAGTGGGGACAATTGTAACAAGTGCACTACTGTCAAAAATTGTTAATAACTAATATAATAACATTTAAAATAAGGTATTTTTTTTCTAGTAGAGGATAGTCTACTTTACTCGTCTGTCAATTAATACTATTAATATATTGGATTTTTTATAAAGTTTTGGAGTTAAGTAAAAAATGTTACAATTGACCCCACTCTCCCCTAATGATTTTGGTTCGACCGCAGTCACTAACAGTTTTTATTGGCTTATAACAAACATGAAATTAGCATTTTATCACAAAATAACTTAGATATTGAGATGGGTGATATTAGCTGTTAAAAATAAATCGTAAAACAGTTGTGATTTATCAACATGTTAAAAAATTTTTTTTCCACTGAGGCCACACTAATGGGCGAGTGGCAATGATTTGAATAGTAGTTGGAATTTTTCATTGTAGAAAGAAACGCTAAAATCAAAGCTGTTCTTTTTAACGTCATTAATTAGCCAGATCTTGATATTTTTATTTCACATTGCTTATGAATTAATTTTTGAAGCTCAGTATGCAGACTTTTTTTAACTAAGTTTTAGATTTTTATTCAAAACTTAGATTGAGGATAACGGTTATGAAACAGTACCAGTACGGCAGCGTGTGCTGCAGATTATCAGAGCATCTAAAGCTTATTTTCATCACCGATTTTTTTTTTCAAAAAAAAAAAAAAAAGCCTAAAAATGTTACTTAGAAAAATCATTTTTAATTCTTAAACTTACTCAATAGCTATTCGCTTCAGGTCCTCTGAAAAATTTGCTTCCCAGTTTGCAGATATATAAACAAAAGAAAAATTATGTCTTTCAAAAATTTCGTATGTTCGTAAATTGTTTAGAAATAGCAAAAATAAAGAATTTGAAAGGAAAGAAAAATTTAAAAAATTAATTCTTATTATCCGCTAACTCCAAATGCTTTTTTACAAACTGTATAAGACTTATTCAATTATTTTAAATTTCTGTTATTCCATTTATTTAAAAGCGTATAAAATTTTTTGGCGCATTATTTTCATCTACCTTATATATGCTAATTTTGCTTTACACATAATATAATAAGGCTAATTTTTACAATAATTGTCTATGTAGCTGTGTTAGGATCACGGGCAAATTTGAATTCATGAAGCTATTTTGCAATTCATTACAAACGTTCTGCTTTCTACCTAACTATAGTTCAACACTTCGTAATTATTTACCAAATGGAATTTTCGCGGAAGAAAAAAACTGAACGGACAGAGTATGAGGCTCGATTTACGACCCACAATGCCTATTTAGCGCATTCACATATCATTCTACACGTATTGTTTTGAATTAACTACGCAATGCCTTGACACAGATAGCACAAACTTCGATTGATTGCTCAATTACTTCAGAGCCATACATACGTGAGCGTGCTGAATAGTACGCGAAAATGCTAAATAGACAGATTAGCCGTTCTCAAGTAATAACCCGCACAACAACATTTGTCGAAAATATGCAAGTTCTGCAGAGTCAGTGTTCCCCAACCCCCGGTCCGCGGACCAAGTGGTACCGGGCCGCCCATTTAATTGAAACTGAATTTAAATTCCTAGGTTTATACCCCAAATAAAAAATGTTTGTGTTCCATTAAAATTTCATTTATTTAAAAAGAAAAGGGGACCCCCGAAGGTAGTGACATTAATTTTTTAATGTTTTAAAAAGTAAAAAAAGAAAAGAAAACCACCGCAACTATTTTCTCTATCAATTAGTTTTAATAATAATAATAAAAAAAATCAATCATCATAACTGTAAATATCATAAATAAAACACGAAAGCGCGGCGCGAAATTTACATTGGAACTAATAAAGAACTTTGTCTTCTCTCTCGATCGTGAGTCATTGATTTAACGTTCTAGTCAATTAAAATGTTAAATCACTTAATATTTATTTTTTGGTGCAACTGTATTTTATTTTGAAGGCATGTTTAAATACAATTAAATAAAAATTAATAATCTAAAATATAAACAATCAATGTCCCCCCCCCATCCCGGAGGGCCGCTGAAAAATTATCAAACGTTGACAGGTCCGCGGTTATAAAATGGTTGGGGAACACTGCTGTAGAGTACATATAGTGCGGCTTTCAGGAGAACTCCTCCAGACATCTGGCTCGCGTCGTGGCGGGTACCATGGTTACGAAGAAAAGTCTTAGTATCTTAGTAGAAAGTACTTAGAATAGGGGTGTGGGGTAAACAGTTTTGATCTTTGCACAGGTCAGCATGAGTAAACCAATCAGCACTCCAATTAGAAATGTGCTCTAGCTTGTAACCACAGCAGCAGACAGCCCCAGACTTTTAGTCTGGAGGAGTTCTCAAAGCCGCATTATAACTTTGTTTTGCGGTATCTGCCTTGCTCAGAGCTTACATACGTGATGTTAGAAAGTGAAAATTCTCTCTTGTTATAAGAATCGCAACAACTTTTAACATTTTACAAAAACTATTAGAGGAAGTGATGCTATATAAAAAAAAATAACAAAAAGGATAAAGAAAAGTAAAACGCTTTATTTTGTATAAGTTTTACATATTTTTTTAAACATTTGATGGAATGGCATCTTATTTCGTTTCTTCGGAATATCCATAGTAAAAGTTCAAGGCTGATAATTTCTTTTTTACTAGCCAAACACAGTTTGAAACACAGAGATGTGCATCATATCACAATCAGCCATTGCTTTAATTGGCACATATATCAGCAATATTGAACTCAAGTTTAGGACCAAATATAGAAATAGCATATATATAAAATGGAAAGGGCTTCGCATAATATATACTAATGCACAACCAAACTATTAAAAGGAATGTAATCAATGGAAACAATACTGAGCAGCCAAACTTTTAATGAGAGGAACCCACAATAAATTAGTAGCTGTTTTTTTACCGAAAATTTTGCAAATACAGAGTGTGCCGTAGTAACTATTCCTAACATAAACTTCGAAAATTCTTGTCAAAAGTAAAGTCGAAAAAGTGTTCTGAATAGGGGTCTTAAATTATTGTTCAAGCTGGCGAAGAACAAAACAGATGTCGAAATCTAACAAATCACTACTAATAAAGACGGGATGAAAAACAATGAAACCTGTTTGAGTGCCAGAGGAAACAGAAGAGTTGAAAAGCTACTATAGTTTGTCTATGTAAAAAACTCCCCTAGCCATTAGTCTGGTTCATTATTTAATACAGGATTTGACTTGGATCGGCGAGTGGAATGGAATTTGGAGAGAAAGAAGCTTTCTTTAAAATGCATTACTTCTTGTTTACATAGCAGCAGACGGCCTTAGACTTCATGGCGAAGGGAGTTCTTTATACAGACTAACTATACTAGAGAAACCTCTAAGTTTCATCAGGAAATCAAACTGGTTTGCTGTTTTATATCCCGCTTTCTTTACTGGAGATTCAATAAATTTTTCTGAGTTCACTATTTGACAAAGACTTTAAAATTATAAATTAAGAACAGTCATTACCGTTTTTTATAACCGTTTTAAACAATCTAATAATATATTCCCTATAAATTTACTATTTGGTACAGTTACGAATTGGTGTTAAAATTACAGTTTAAGATATGAAACCATATTTTACATTACAATTTACAAACTTATTCTTGTATAAAACGATGTTATTAAAATTCTGAATTTACTAATGATTCAAAAATACCAGTAAATAAATTTAAAACAAATAAAGGGATCGAAAGAAGTTATGTTTTAAAAATCGGAAAAAGATCGCTCCAAACAGATACAAGGGTCTTATGTCAGTGGATTAAGTGAAAATTATATCTGATAAATAGATAAGTTGCTTAAATATAAGAATCTTTTCTAATTTGCTAATATAGAACGTTTTTTAAGGAAAAAGGAAACATTCAAATGTACTAATATCAATATTTTAAGAAAAATAATGATTAAAGAATAATAAATTAAAAATTCATTACAAATATTTTTGAAGGAAATCTGTATTTATAAAATCTATCGGCAAGTTTATACATCTGACTCAAGTTTTACTAATTTTTTTTAACCTTCTGTATGAACAAGTATCAGAATTAGGATTTTGTGCTGTAAGAAAAGTTAATAAAAACTTGCAATAATGACGTAAGATAACCTGGACTTGTTTATTGGTTTCGATTTTAATGCACACTTTCCTACAATAATGGAAGAGAACACTTTCAGCTTTCGACATTTTTTTAAAAAATTTCTCAAGAAATACTTAGAATTATTCTTTAAATTTAGAGATATTTAGGTTAGGCGATTACCAATAAAATTTAAAAATTTCAAAGGTTTGAGAGACTGGTAATAAATTACCATCGATAACGAGTAGACGAGGTTATTAATCACAATAATTACATAAATTTTCGTAAACCTAACTTAAATGTTTATGGAGATATGAAAATTTTATGACAATCTGTTTTTTGCCACAATTTCAAAAATTTTCAATAAAATTAAACAAAACTTTTGGAGCAAAAATTTCAATTTTATTCAAATTTTAAAATGATTTTATTATTAATTAAAGTTTTAAAATTTATTAATAATTATGAGAAATCGCATGGTCTAAACACCTCTAAATATATAAAATAATACTCTACATATTTCTTGAGAAATTTTAAGTGTCTTTTCCATTATTATAGAGTAGAGTATATGACATCATTGTTATGCACTTTTCAATGGTAGAATTCATCGCCTGACACAAAAGTTGAGCTGTTAATTACCTTTTGTACAATTACCACCACTGTTAAAATACAGTTTAAAATGGAATATTTTTTGTTCCCTTGCACTACTAACAATAAAAAATTCATAAAAGCTGGCTGCCTTCTTAAAAGCTATTAAAATTAACAATCGTTTCACACATTAAAAAATTCTACATAAAATTTAATAAATGACCTCAAAATAAATATAAGAAAAATTAAACAATGTATTTATAGGAATGCATTTATATAAACACTGTTTTCATAAAAGGAACTCCGATTTTTCATAAACTTTATAAATATAAATACACTTTTGTAATATACTTTTTGAAGTGGAATGTCTCTTCGAAGTTAGTTTCAAGTTCAGTTCAATCTCAGAAGTTCGCGTATATTTTTCCAGTCTTTTATAAGCCACTTTACAAACTCAAACTAAACACATTTGCTGTTTTCTTTGCCTGAAGTAGTTTCAGCAGGGAGTTTTATGAAACTTGCCACTTAAATTTTCCTTTCATAATCCACACTTGAGATGGGCTTCCGTCACACTCTTTGAGAAGAGGCAAAGTTGGATCTTTATCCTCAGGTTTGTCCAAACATTTTCTTGTGTTAACGTGTCGTATTGATTTTTCCTACAAAACATACGGATAAAAAGAAAATGATTAAAAAATTAATGAATAATTTATTATACTTGGACTCGATATAATATTTCAAATTATCTTGTTCGAAATTTGAAGTTTAAAATACATTAGAAAAGATAGATTTAAACTTCATTAACGGGGACAATGAAGTAAAAATGGTAATAGTATCGTTAATTTTAAAACAATTTTGTTTATTTAACTTTTACTTCTAAGTACAGTACGTAAAATAAAAAACGGATCCCCCTGAATAACTTTTGATCTAATGATCGGGTCTTGGACTCAATCTTAATGGTTCCAAGAGGGACCTCAAATATGCTAATTAATTCGTACAGAGGAAATTTTAAGTGACGAAATCAGCCACAAAAACGCACTTTCTTTGATTAATTTTGCAAGACGGATTCAGATTTCTGAACTGCAAAATATAGGGGGTAGCGGCAATCTGGAAAATATGATCGCCATGGTTTGTCAGAAGAGCGGTCTAAATTTGAACCCTTTAATGCTAATTTTACTCTTTGCGTATTTCGCCATATCACGAGAACGAGCGCATTTAAAAAATTTTGCAAATTTAATGAAATTCATTTGTCCAAAGATAATTCCATGCAAAAAAGTGGTATATTTAAAATTAGATTTCTCAAGAATGCTTAAATTTTTCAATCTATCAAAAATTTCGCTCATATTTTGTATTTTGCTATTTAAAATTATATTATACAAAAAATTGTATATTTTACAATTTAAAATTTTTTCGACTTGTAAAATAAAAATTAATAGTTACTAAAAGTTATTTTTAGCATGTACTTTCTCTGAATAACGTACTTTCACTGAATAAAGATACAAAATTAAAGTGAAAACGGTCGAAAATTTCAAAAAAGTCAAATACTTAAAATTTGATTTCTCAGGAATTACTGATCAAAGTTTGTATTTTGCCATTTAAAAATACATTCTTTAAAATTATGTAAAAAATTGTATATCTTACAATTGAATTTTTTAAAACTATTATTGTATTAAATAATAAATATTTACTAAAAGTTATATTGTGCATGGCAATATCTTTGGATAAACCAATTTTATAATTGTGTGTTTGAGATATAGTGAAATAAGGAAAAAGTTAAATAAACATTAAGGTGTCCAAATTTGGAGCGCTATCTTGATCAAACTATGGGGTTCATATTTCCAAGATTGCGGTTACCCCCTATATTTTAGGAGTCAGAAATCTGAATCCATCGAAAAAAAGGTAAGTTTATTTAGAGGAAGTACGTCTTTGGTAGTTCTTCTTGGTCCGTTTTTCTTTTGGTACACTTGTACATCAAAATAAGGAAAATCATTATGAAACATCCTATACTATGCGTGCATCTAGGCTCTAACTCTGCTTGGTCATCGATGAAATATCATACCCTATCTCGTATCATTTGTACTTTGTATGCAATTATTGTCTTACCTCCTCATCATATTCCCATTGTTGATTGCCGCCCATTCCGTGACAGCGGACTAGTTTCACAGGACTACGGTATGAAGCCGCGTCCAAACAGTTATCGTCCGACATTATCTGCTTACGTTTGGTGTAGGCAAAAACCTAGAAAAAAATTAAAAGAAAAAATATTAAATAAAATGCAATTCACCTTGGGCCACATAATTCCTTTAACGCCGTTTTTCAAAGCTGTATCGTCAAGGAAAAAAAAAAAAAGCCAAAATTTAAGAGTTTTACACTTGAAGCAGTGCGATGATTTTTAACTATATATATATAGCTCGTTCACCAAGAGTTGGCACTTGGCTCCGCCTACATCACGTGGTATGCGACGATACTATTTCGCTATTTTTGGGAGAAGGTTGTGAGCAATCCTGAACAATGTTGCTATTTGGCGATCGTTTGGCAAAAATATTTATTTCGCAAACTTTATGTGCATTTTTTTAACAATAAATATTTCATAAATTTGATGATATTTTGCACCATTTTTTATGATATTTCTTTCTTTTGAGTGAATAGTTTGTCCTTTATGAGACATTTCACTGGGAGAACAGCAGTTTTTAAATTTAAACTATATTTAATTAGCTAGTGTAACAAAAGGTATAATAGCAGATGATAAAGCAAAGTAAGTGACTGAAAAAGAATTCACTTTTTGTGTTTGGCGCAAATTAAGGGTTGTCTCAATTTCAACAACGGAGATGTTTCTCTTCTAACTCCCGCGCTGAAATGAACTCTGCGTCCCAGGAGGTGGAGCCAAGTCTCAACTTCTGGTGAACGAACTATATATAATCTTGCCCTAAAAAATTATCTGGGCTTTAGAACAGACTAATAACTAAAAAGTTTAAAAATAATCAAACTTTTTTAAAAATCGCCAATTTGGCGACATTTTTCCACCTAGATGAAAATTATCAAAATCACTGCTGTATTCTAGAATTTGTAAATTTTTACGAGCCCAAGTCATGCAGCATTGGAATAAGTTTTTATATACTAAAAAATTAGACCACAAATGCTTTTCATTTTCACAAAACTGTGGCTGTTCTCCATATTGACGTTTTGCACCATTTTAAAACTAAGTAAAATAGACAGCGCTGGCTTTAGATAGGCTGAACTTGGCCTAACAGTCATAAGTAACAGTTGCAACCTCACAGCAGTTATAAAAATAGCATATTATTCACAAAAAGCATCATTTCATAAGAAGACGAAGCCTTCGAAAAACAACTTTAAACATTCTGTAGGCGAGGCCTATTTTTATTCAGTTTTTTTAATCATATTTATTCTATTTTCACGAATAAATTGATGATAGATATTTACTCTTAAAATATCAAACATAATACTTAAATATTTACATATTTAAATTTGTAGATAAACTTATTAACCATTTTACAATTATAAAACAGTAAATAAGTTATATAGACATATTATAAGCTTTGTTTAAAATTATGTCTAGTTAAGGTATGCAATTAAGAAAATGAATATTAAGTTTTAAAACATGTTTAGCAATTTAATTTCGCCCAATTGCAAAATAATCTCTTTGACAAAAAACGATAAAATAGTTTTTACTTTTGTAACTAAAAGTAAATTAAGAGTTTTTTTGAAAAATTGTAGATGAACTTACAATGGCAACCGGACGAATAAATTGCAAATTTATTCTTAATAGAATGGGAAATTAAATATGTAAAATCAAATTGATACAATATAGCATTTTGGGATCTTTCATTTGAATACCTCTTTACGAATACGTAAAAATCTGTTTATAATCAAGGGGGGGGGGAAACGAATATAGCATACATGGGGATTGGTGAGCAAAGCGAGCAGGAATAACAGATTATATTTACCTGGTTACCACCCATTCCATGACAAGGACTGACAGCCACATTTTCACCACTCTTCCTGTTGTAAGTATCGAGACATTTGTTCGTTAATTCATTCTTTATCTGGAACGAGATTAAGTTTTATTCAAGATTGAATCATGAAAATATACTTCAGTTTAGTCGACAATTCTGGATGGTACTAGTGATGCAATCTTGAGTAGTAAGTCAGTTGTTTGTAATATTTTTAATTGTGATTACGCATTACAATTAAAAAAAAGGGTGAAATTTGACTGGTTGTAATAATGAAAAATTATTAAACTCTTGCGTATTGTTTGTTATATTGAAAAACACATACTTTAGATAATTGCATTTATCAGATTTAATTGATTTTTTTATAACTGGATATTTTTTTCTTAGACGTAATTTCTGCTGTAATTTTAAAAGTTTATCAGCATATTCTTGAAATTTTAAATTTTTAGAAAATAAGATTTTAATAAAAATAAAATTCGCAGTTAAATAAAGTACACAGAGAAAAAAGTACGGTCAAAACTACTAGAATATGGTAAAATTTGCTGTGTTTCTGCCTCTGTGGGAACTCCAAATTTCGATAATTTTTATCGAAGCACTTTGATAATAATTTTTGCTAAAGTTAACAATGAAATATGGCTTTAAATGTGATAAATATGTGATAAAATTTGGTATTTGGTAATTTTTTATGATACCTTAGAGAATGGAGAAAAAAAAATTATTCGGTTAAATTTACTTTTAGGTTTTGTATTAAATGTGTTGTAATAAGAACTATAATTTTGAAAACCAAAACTTCCGGTAAATTGTTATTATATGAACAGAGAAATTACCAAATGAAAAGTTTGAAACCAAAATATACGGTATTTAATCAAATATTTTTGATTTTCCTTAAAAAAAAAAAAAAAAAAAGAAGAAAACTATATCATTACCACACAGTACGGTAATTTTACAAGAATTTTTTTTTCTCTGTGCGTAATTGATAAGATCAATTATCCACTCAATTAAATGATCTTCTTCAATTGATAATTGATACTTCAATTAATAACAGCTTTCAAGATTATAAACTTTTGTAACAAGACATAACACAACTGAATTTTATAACAAAACTAACTAGCTGAATTACCTGTTGCCGGTATGGGGTAAACAATCAATAACTCGGTATAAATTAACACTGCGGAATTTTGTACAAAACTGGAAGGCTCTTTTTTTATTATTATTTGTTGCTCTTTCCGTTGGTTTTGCATTATTAGATTCAGTAAAGCTCGCTTTAAGAAGTTTAACACATCAGAATGAAGGAAAGTAATTGCGCTCGGTATGAAATATGATGCCATTGCGGGCGGCCAATTCAATATTGTAATAAGTAACCACATTATAGAAATTTTCTCCATTAAGTTTGCACTTTAGTACAAAACCTAATTTTTTATTTTATTTTAATAACTGTTGATTTTAAATTATTTCTGTTAGTAGAAAACCATTTCAAAAGCGTAATTAAAAAAAAATGAACATGTGGTTTCAGATATATTTTAAATGTAGGAGTCGGTGACGTTGATTTTACTTATTTTTGATTGATTACATCAGGTAAGCATAATTATTACCTGGCGAGCAGCAAGCTCTCAGTGAAAATCAATTTCGATCTAACAGAACTATAAGCTAGAAAACAAGAGTGGTGTCATCTTTTAAACATAAAAAAAAATAAATAAATAAATAAAAAATAAAAAAAAAACAGAAAGAAACATCAGAATTGTCTATGGTTTAATCTAACCTACACCGAATGTATATGAGAGAGAATGAAAAAATTCATTTTTGAAATGTCCCTTCCAATCGAACGAATTGGAATTTTTAAACGACTTTTAGGATTGGAAGCTAAAATCATTCCTTGCATCCGCTTTTCAAATTTCAAGACTAACGGTTCTGGAGCTATAAGAGACAGACGCACACACAAACTCTAATTTTTATCTTAATGTTACTAGTACAATAATAGACAATAAGATTCCCAAAACTACATTTTACAAGATTCTGCAGCACATTCTTCAGGCAATTTCTTTATAAAATTACATAAACAGAGATTGCAAAAAACAATATCCGAATATTTAAAATGCATCAATGTAACGATTTGCGTAAGAAAAATGGTCTCGGAAAATATGGCAGACCTTTTAAATCTGTTTGTTGTAGGTTCTATTTACATACAGATGGTTTAAACTTATTTTGATAATTTTAACACGCTACGCCTAAAATAATAATGAATATAATAATGACGCCTAAAATAATAATGAATGTAATGTAATAATGAATTATAATCAAGTTCTATTGCTTAAACATTTTATATTTGTCTTACGTAAAATACAAAAGTTCAATTTAAACTAGGAACTTAGTAAAATACCTAAGGTTGTTATTGATTGCTGTACCAAAATCATTACTTGAAAACAAATAATATGAAACTGAAACAAAAACTGAGTAGCAAGAAAAAAAACTTCAGTTATCTTAGGTACTCTATGCAAGATATATTTTAATTCTCCCTCTATATACAAATCTATTACCTCTTATTTTTATTTTCTAAACGTTAATAGATATCTTGGAAATAAATAGTACTCACTTCTCCCAGGTGATAGTAGTCTAAAGGCATTTGGGATTCAGGATAAATATTTTCTAGATACCAACGGAACGACTTACACTGAAGATTCCTTCTAAGTTCTCTACGTTCTGTTACATTACCGGCAGCCACTTTTTTGGCAACTGAAAGAAACATTAACAATTACAGAAAAGAATATTTATCAAAAGGCATTATACTGTGTGTACCAAAAACAATAGAGGATTTAAAAAATCGATATAAAAACATTATACCGGGTGCACCAAAAATGATCAATAATTTGAAAAAAGCAATTTATAGAAAGGCATTATACCGGGTGCACCAAAAATGATTAACGATTTGAAAAAAGCAATTTATCGAAAGGCATTATACCAGGTGCACCAAAAATGATCAACGATTTGTAAGAAGAAATTTATAGAAAGGCATTATACCGGGTGCACCAAAAATGATCAACGATTTGAAAAAGCAATTTATAAAAAACGGAAAAAGATAAAAATGTATAGTTTGTTGCATTCTGCTTTGGGAACAAGTTTCTCACCAGGTTTCGAAATTAGTTACAAAGTTTGTCAACAGGTGGTGATGTTAGCTGGAAAAAAAAAATTCCTAAAACTGTGTTTTCTGCGGCATATCAAACCATTGATCCTGAGATATAATGCACGAGCCTATTAATTTTCTCCACAGACTGTCTGACACTATTGCTTAAAATATCTAAACAATCTATGCTTTCATACTTTTATTCATTTAAAACAGCGCTATCTGTTGAAGAATTTTGTACTAAATTTTTAAAATGGGCGAGAATATATCATTTTGTTTTTCTGCGCCGAACGCTACTAATTGAAAATTTCTATTAGCTCCTGTTTCTCTTTAATTCATTTTTTATATTGTTGGTATATTTGAGATATCAGTTAAGTAACACTTGTATTTCATCCCACTTATGTGTTTTAATGTGAAACAAAGTTAAGGTAGCTCAACTTAGCTTAATTCAATTTTTTTCAAAAAGGTATCTTTACAGGTGTTGAAAACCTATACATAACTTCTTATAATCCAACAATAACTTAAATTCTAATTTTTAACAAAGCTCTAATTCCTTTTTTTCATTGTGTTCACCTAATGTGCATCCTTTTTCCATAATGTAATGCTATCAAACTTATTCTTCCCATTTTTTCTCTCTACATTAAAAAATACATAAGGGCGTTTTGGGTGTTTAAAAGTTACAATTAATTTCTCTACACGAAGACTATAAGACTTATAAACTTGATATTACTTATGTGTGTACGGGGATTACGATGAAATAAAACAAATTAACATTCGATAATTTCTTCGAGAATTATTAACAGTTAAACTTGTTGGAAAAAATACCATACGGGCTACATGCCTACTACCATAAATTTGAAATTTGGCAAAGCTGAAAGAGCCACAATTGTTTATGAACTTAACAGGGTTTTTCTTCGAAGTTCGAATTTCTTTGAATGTTATTGAAATTTTCAGTGCTTTTTTGCAATTCTTCCACCCGTTTCTTTGCTTTACGTTACATTTTGTTTAGTTGCTTGAAACCGAAATTTTCAGTTTTTTTTTTTTGCCGGAAATATTTACGTTTAAGGAATAAAAAGTGATGAATGAGAAGCAATTAGAGGTTGGCGAGCGGAGAGGGCAGGGGACGGAGCCTCTTATTTAATTAAAAATTATATTTTTTGATATCAGTTAAAAAAATAGTTTCTGACCCGGAAATCATGAAAAATTTTATTTTTCGAATTTGTAACCTTTAGTGAATTTTTTAAATTTATTTTGTATGCAGTTCTTATGATAGGAATAAATTTAAATAGTACCAATATTTATTATACAATTGGATATAGTCTGTTTCAGAAAGTTGTATAAGGCCTTTAACCATAAACTTAAATATCAGCTCCTATAATGTTTTTTTCAGCCGAATTAGCTTAGTGTTTCGAAATTTCAAAGAATATTATTTTTCTCATTAAAGTTTATATTTTGCACATATTATCTGACTTATTGCGTTGATTACATAAATATTTGATAGATTTTTGAAAAAAAAAAACATATTTCTGCTCTCTTTGTTTCTATGTGCGAAATTAACTGGTATGATTAACAAAAATCTCGTGGGAGAATGCAATTTCAACCTTAGTTATTTTTTAAATAGAGAAAATTAATTCAACAAAATTGCTTACTTTAAGAATAATTGATATAAATTTTGCTAGATGGCGCCACTGAAATTAATAACATGAATTTCAAATGTCAAAAACTATTTTTGGAAAAGTCACTCACTTAAACCCCATTTTTGTCTAATACAGAAATAATCAGTACGTTACATCAATGAAGAATTATAAAAAAATATGTATTTAAAAAACACATAAATACTTTTTTACTAAACACTGCAGTATAAAAATTACTTTTCGTTGTATTAAAGAAAAAGTTAAATACTTTAAATTTCCAAATGTTGTCTCGTAAAAAAAAAAAAAAAAAAAAAAAAAAAAAAATTAAAATCATATAAGTTTTTTTTAATAATGTGATTTTTGCATTTGTTATTCTGAATACTACGGCATCTAAAAAATCATGCATTTAAAAAATAAAACTTTATTAGCAACTAGCATTTACAAAAAGTGGCTCTTATAATCAACACAATATAAAAAATAAGGCATTTTCGTAATAAAACTATTCTAAACAATGTGTGGTGTGTTGATTAATTAAATGAAAGGTTCAATTACTATTGAACCACTAAGTGTGGAATTTGTATGATTGAATACATAATTTAATTTCACAAAAACCGGAAATAGTTATACTGCGTCAAACATAACGAAATAATATAATATACTCTTGTTAAGCTGGTCAAACGCTTTAACCATGGTTCGTCAAATATTCTAATCATTAAAAAGTAATGTAATCACCACAAAATTTCAAATCTTAATTCTATTCGCAATTATAGTTTTAAGTACAAAAATCGGGAAATTTTTTTTAAACATTTCTTTTTGGAACTGAAGGGTTAGTTTAGCATTTAAATAAAAATTTATTTTATCCATGTAGTTGCTCAGGGGGAAAAAAAACTTAAGGAACCAGTTTTTCCCCTGAGAGCAGCGGTGGCTCAGGGGATAGAGCTTTCACCCCTTTCAATGAAGTGTCACAGGTTTGAATCCCAGCTGTGACTGGTTGATATGAATTCTGCTCCCAGCACGCACCAACCTCAGTGGTAACGTAAAATATCCTCAGTGGTAGACGGCGGGCTAACCATGGGAGGTTTACTTGGTTTTCTTCTCTATGTGACGCAAATGCGGGTTAATTCCACCCAAAAATTCTCCACGTAGGATAGTTTGTTTAATAATGTTTAATTCAGAAGTTCTCTTATCTTCTGGATTGTGTTCAAAATTATAAGCCTACGGAGTTGAACATTGTGTTTTTCGTTAAGAAATTTTCTCAAAATCAGCGTTTTTTAGAAAATGCATTTAAAATGCTAGAAAATTCTATAATGTAAAAAAACACTGACAACAAAAAGTAAATTCGAAAATTAATTTCTGAAAATGAATTTTATTTGTCCTAAAAAATATAATTTATTCAAATAAAAAAAGGTCAAAATAATCAAAGCATAATAAATAAAAAAAATAAAATTAATTTTTTTATTTCTACTTTTGTTTTTGAGGGCCAACTTACGGTTTCGGTTGTCAGCATATGAAAAAACAACCATAGCATTTCTAAAAATCAGAGATTTCAAAAAAATTGCAAAGGTTTTTGGAGAACGAAAGAACTTGTCACACATGGCTATTACAAAAAAAAAAAAAAAAAAAAAAAAAAAAAAAAAAAAAAAATCTAAATTTTCATCGAAATTGCTGATTTTCACCAGTCCTCATGCCTTTAAAAAGCAAACCTAGTTTTTTTGTTACAGTATGTCCCAAATAGAACGCAACCCACGAAAAACAAGGAAATAACGCTACGGACGCCAAAATCTGTCGCCAAAGGTTAGTTTGTTGGAACCCGCGGAAAAATTGTGTTGGTTACAACATGATGAAGCCACTGCTCACTCATCTCTTTACTTCAGTATTTTTTGGAGAATGCCCGATTTCTAGAAAGATTGTGGCCTCCCCGAAATCCGGACTATTCTTTGGGGGGGATATTTTAAAAATGTTGTGCGACATGTATCTCCGAACTAAAGGCGAAAATTTGATCACGAAAACAAAAATGTTTTCTCAAAAATGTTGGCTGAAGTCTTCGATTATCTTGTTGAAACGTTAATGGAGGGCATTTTCAACAGTTTTTGTTATTTGTGTTCAATAAACATTTAATAAACATTCCTTTTCTCAATTATCCATGTATCGCTTTTTTAGATTGCGCTTTATTTAGGATACAGTGTAGAAAACTATAAAAGCGTTTTTTATTGATTCCTTTAAACTTACAGTTTAATTCAATTGTAAACGCACCTTAAGAGATTAAAAAAAAAAAAATTCAAACTTTTTAAAGAACTAAAGTGACTTCATTAACAAAATAGTGACGATTTACTTGTTAATGAAGAAAAGGCAAATATGCGTGACTTGTTAAAATTGCATTCATGCAGGAATTCCAAAATTGTATAAATCGCGTTCTTATTCGGAGAAATAACAACAAAAAAGTAACTTAAATAACATTGATGTCTTTGTGTAAGCCTCCGTTGTGATGTTCTTTTAATCCCTCATATATAATTTAAAATAGGAAAAAATTACACCTGTAGCTTGAAACTTTCAATGATTTTTATTTTTAAATTGTGGTAATAACTAAAGCAAAACTATATAACGCAATTAGATAAAATTTTGTGAGACACTTTCTTTTTTTAAAAGATGTTTAGGTTTGTTTTATATTTAGAAATAAACTACATACTTTTAATAGGGTTGATTGTTTAAGAGTGTTTTCTGAGAAATTAATTTTTGGTCGAATCAAACTATGATTCATATTAGATTAAAAAAATATAGTAAATAGTTGTTGTGAGTTTTTAAAATTGAAGTGACAGTGAGATTAGAAAATTTTCATTTATTTTATAAGAACTATTTTATGTGGTAATTGGTTGCCTTTCTCTCAGGAAGGTCTATTATAAGGAAAAATTAAGTATTAAAAGAGGCGTAAAGCTTTGAGCACTGCATTGAAGGGGGAAGAATAAGTGAAAGATTTTGAAATTCTTTCGATTATCATAAACAAGCATTTCTAAACATCTTTTTTGCAGACTTAATTAAAAATTAAATATATTTTTTTAACAATATTTTTTTCTCTAGGTGAAAATTTTATTTTATAATTTCATGATCGATGTTGAACAGCCAACCCAATCCGAATTTAAGACACATCACAAACAAACATAACATTAACAAAAAACGTTTATTATAGAATTTTGTATGTAGATTTTGTACAAAGTTAGCTATACTTTGAGCTAAAAGCTAAGGTCTCATTTATTATTTTTATGAAGTTCTTGATAAGAATATTTAGAATTTTTATTTAAAAATTCAATATTAAACAATATATTTAGTTCTATTTCATTACCTTTTTTGAAAATTTTAAGACTTCAGTTCAAAACATAGATCATTACATTATTAATATAGAAAAAAATTATTCTGAAATTTATGCATTAAAATTTTTTGCAGACCTCTTAGCGTGACTTGAAAAAAACTGTAGTTTATTAGTTCAAATTTCCCCTTATTAAAAAAAAAAAACCTTATAAAATGATTTAAACTTTAATTTTATACTTTTAGCATTCCTACTCACCAAACACAAAATCAAAATTTAGTTTAGTTTTTTTTTAATATTTTTTAAAAAATCATGTTGAAATCAATCTGATACCTTATAGGCGTCCATCTTTGAAAGCGTATGATTGCAGAGATGCCAATAAGTTTTAATAAATTGATAGCCAATTAAATAGTTAAACTAGTGGAATAAGGAGAATTACGCCTACTCTTTTAAAGTGCAACTGAGAGATAAATTCAATAAAGTTGCATTTCATATATGATTTCATCTCTGCGATTGATGTAAAGCGAGTACACTAATCTCTTATTTTGTTTTTCTCAAAAATGAAACTTTTTCTCGGGCGTCGAATGAATTTATCTCACGTTATAAATTAAATTAAATAACTGGTTAACGAAACTGAATTGTTAGTATAGCCCCTGAATGTTAATTTATAACATTGTATTTATTATTTACTTAGCTTTAACCCATCACAAAAAAATGGTCTAAGTATAAAAAAGCGCCTGTGAGAAAAGTGGTCAGACACATTTATTCATAATAAAGAGATATTTCTTTCTGTTATCTACCACTTTAGAATTAAAAAAAACAAAAAAAAACACACGCACACACTTTGCATTGGCTTCAGTTTCAAATATAAATATTACATAGCTATTCTTTTTAAATTGGTCTAATTCAGATACGTTTTCTTGAGTTGCCTATTTGCAATTAACTGCTATGAATAGACAAGTGCCAAAAGGCAGACACCTAAACAAATACTTTTATATTAAAGTAAAATAGTTGTATTATTAGTTTATTACGCAGGGTCCGCGCTAACATTCGTCACAAGCGATAAAAACGTACATTTGGCGAATAAAATTATGTTTTGGCGAATTATTTCTTCCACTGGAAAGAAAACTTATTTTACTCGATCCTCAAAATAACGTCAAAATGAATTTTTTTAAATAAATCATTATTTTTCATTTGATTATAGTAATTTTCGGTAAATCAGCAGCATAATCAATTAGAATTGGGTCCAACAAACTAAAGTAAAATAGTTTTCCTTTGGGGAAAAAATTAATTATAAAAAATAGTCAAGATTTGGATTTGGGGATGACTTTCGAAAATTGGCGAATACTTTTGATATTTGACTAACTTACTGGCTAATATTTTGAAATCCTTAACGCGGTTCTTATTATGCTGGACAAACTATTTCGCTTCCGCAAAATCAATCCTAATAATGAAACACTTAGGCTAATACCTTTTTGTAAGAAAAGAAACATTTTTTATAACACATACAATTCAGTAAATATCTCAAAAATTACACAAAAAGCAATCTTGAATTAAAACTAAAATAAATTAAATTTTTATAATTTTATTTTAAATTCAAAAGTTTCCTTTTGAGACATTCTTACTAACCGATCAATAACCACGTGTTTCACTTCATAAGCAAAAGGACTTCGATATTTTCTTAGAATTTCTGAACGATCGACGGGATCGGGAAAACGAAAAATGCGGGAACGATAGATCGATGCCTGACTATCAGAAAAATGTTAATTGGCATATTAAACAGCTTCAAAGATTCGAAATTTTAAACAGATCTCAGTGGGCAACATTGAAAAAAAAAGTTTAAAATACCCAATTAGACAAGAAAAAATAGAAACTTGTAATCTAATTACTTCTTAAGTTTTAATTACGTAAAATGAGCAACAAAAAAAAGAAAAAAAAAAGAAAAAAAAAGAAAACCGCCCTGAATAATTTCTGATCTAATGATCAGAACTTCAAGTTTTAGGACTACCTTAATGGTTCGAGGGGGTGACTTCAAATATGCTAATTATTTAGTGCAGATGATATTTTAAGTTATGAAATTGAAAAAGTCGTATATTTAAATTCAATATCTCAGAAATTATTCAACTGATTTCGCTCAACTTTTTGTATTCTGCCATGTAAAATTAGATGCTTTAAAATTACGTAAAAATTTATGTACCTTACAATTCAAAAGTTTTATGACGGCTTTAAAAAAAGAGAAAATAGTAAATATTTCCTAAAATTTATTTTTTGCAAGGATTTATCTTTGGATTAGCGAATTTTATATTTGTGCGCAAAGATTTTTCAATTTGCTTAAAAATTTCTCGAGATATGGCGAAATACGCAAAAAATAAGATTAACATCAAGGGGTTTAAAGCTTGCATCGCTTTCCTGATCAAAACTACGGGGACCCTATCTTCCAGATTGCGTCTATCTTCTATATTTTGGAGACCAGAAATCCGAATATGTCGTAAAAAAGGTATGTTTATCCAGAGAAAGTACGTTTGTGTGTCCGAGTTTGCAACTTAAAATATCGTCTGCAGTAATTAATTAGCATATTTTAGGTCACACCCTCGAACCTTTAAGATAGAGTTCTAGAACTTAAAGAGTCAATAATGAGATCAAAAGTTCAGGGTGGTCAGCTTTTTTTTTGGCATACTGTAAGATTACAAAAAAAAAAAAAAATATTTACAAATTTACCTGGATTAATTGCGTAAAAGAAATCTTTCCATTCATCTAGCCAAACTTCAGCTAACCTGGCATTGTTATGGTTGACAATTTTGCTTGTACCTCCTGGAAAAGTATAAGGAGTGGATTTTCGGAATACATGTCCAACATGCGAGCAAGTCACTATTTCTAAAGTACCTCCACACATCCAGATCTAAAAATAGAGGAATAAGATTAAAAAACTATGTAATTCAGGATAAATTTTGAAACATATTTCAATTGATAAACTAAATTGATCTTTACTTTATATGACAAAAACCGCAACAGATTTTAAATTATTCATCAGTGCACAGATACGATAATATATTTCTATCACTCAGGGATGAGAGTAGTCAGAAAGTAAAAAAGAGGAAATCCAAGAATGAATATATATATATATATATATATATATATAAGTTCAAAATGAAGAATAAAACAAAGAAAAATTATAGACATATGAAAAAAAGGGGGTGGGAAATAATAAGTAAAAAAAAAAAAACAACAAACAATATTTTATTTAAAAAAAAAAAAAAAAAAAAAAAAAAAAGGAAATGTTAATTAAAAAACCGGAAAAAAAGCCGGAAAAAAAAAGATATAATCTTTTCTTCAGCCCACACGATTATATCCGCAAAACAGAGTGCTTTCTGATATTGTATCAATAAAGCCAAAGCAAAATATATTAATACAATAGTGTGAGGAGCACTCAAAAAAATTTTTATTAAATAACTACGTAAAAATAAATATGAATAATGATGAATAAATATGATAATGATAAATGATAATGATAATGAACGATGAATAAATGATACGAATGAATAAATGATAATAAATATGAATAATGAAAAAATAAAATGTTACTTATTGTTTTCTTAATTTTCTTAGTGTTTTCTTGTATTTATTTTTTTATTATTATAGTGATCATATTTAATGCAGCTTTAGCGCTTAATATTATCTACTATTAACTTTCTTTCATTCTCCTTCTGTTTTCGTTTTTATTTCCAGTCTTTAGGACGTTACGTGTGTTTAGGATGTTGCTCTTTGAGCCTATTTTTATGGAATTAAACAATTATCACAATTTAGCGCCTGGTAAAAAATGTGTTCAATATTTAAATTATTCTTCATGTTGTACCCGGTACGGAGAGCCTAAATCAGAGGGGAACTTCGGATCGACATCCTGCTACTCTGAAAGCAAAAGCGAAAGCAAACGATTTTTTGAATTGCATTCTATTCCCGAAACTTTACCTTCCTATAAAGCGTGTGATGATAAAAGATGCAAAACTTGCCCTAATATTGACAAAAAACATACTGTTCCTTATAACGTTAGCTCCAAATCTTTTTGTAAAATTAAAAATGTTATTTATATGTTAACCTGTGGTTTCTGTAATATGAAATATGTTGGACAAACTAGTAACTCACTTAACATTCGAATTAATCAACACCGTTCTGATATTAACAGTAACAAGGCTATCAATAACTTGGAATTGAATCATTTTAGAGTACATAAATTTAACAGAGTCAAAATTAATATCTTAGATATTATAGAGGATTTAGATTTAAGACTACAGAAAGAAAATTACTACATGCTTCTATACAAAACAATTCTGCCGTATGGGCTAAACGATACCTTCCAACATACACAGATTAACTACAATAACTCATCAACTTATTCACTTTTTCATATTAAAGATAAGCGTACAAATCGAGGTAAACGGGGTTCAAGAAGTAATAGAAACTCTCTTAATAGTGACAAATTAAATATAAAATTTCTTTCTAATATGGAAAAAGACTTTAATAAACAATATAGTATTAAACCAATTAAAGATTTTGTCTTCTCCCTTAAGAATTATGAAACATATAAGTTCTACGATCTTATTATTAACTTTTCTTTCATTAACTTACATTTCAAAATTCTTTGTTTCGATCTTATAAAAGCCAAAATGAGCAAAATTTTGCCTAATAATAAGAAAAGTTTAGATAATTTATATTTTATTATTAACTTTCAAAATCCTATTTTCGATAAGATCAAATTTCACAACATATTTGAAAATTTTAAAGCTTTATTTCCATTAAAAGATTTTAACATTATTAAAAGTTTTAAATATAACAAATCACTTGGTAGAACCATTTTTAACTATAATGATATAAGCAAAAATTTAGGGAGTATTAATATATCCGATTATGAATGTCACTGTGAGGAGGATAAATATTTTGATTTTGTTGATAAACATCATAAACATATTATCACTGGTAATTTAAATATTATAGAAAACTTGGAACTTAGGAATTTAATGATAAAAGGCACAAAATTTAGACCCATTTACCATATATCAATCAATAAGATTCTAAAATACTTTCTTAATGATCTCAATAGTTTTTGTTTAAAGATATCAAATAGATTCTCTTTACCTTTAGGTATGCTAACAGAATGGAAATGGGAAGTTTATTATTACTTTAAAAACTTTATTTTCAATAATAAGGATAATTTAAATAAGAATAACAATTCAACAAATTTTTCTAATATTGTTCAATCAATTAAGCAACTTCAAAAAAATTTTGTAATTACTCCCATAGACAAAGCTAACAATAATTATGCTATATTCTGTAAAAAATTCTATGCTGAACTTTTAAATACGGAATTAAAAAATAGTAAAAATTTTGAACTTAGTAATTTTAATAATAATATTGCCATTAAAAAAATTTTAGCTTTTTACAAGAGATTAAAAATTAAAATTAGCAATATACAATTTCCTTACTTAATTATCAGTCCTAAATTTCATAAAATTCCAGTAAAATTTAGAACTATCACATGTGGGTCGAATACTTATTTAACTAAACCTGGCACCATTTTCTCTAACTACTTAAATAAGATTATTAACTATATTACTAAAGAAGGTTTCTCTTGGATAATCACTAATAATCAACCGATTTTAAATTTCATTAAACATAATAAAATTAATTCTATTGCGACTTTTGATTTCCAGGATCTTTTCAATAGCATTCCCCTTTCTAAACTAAAAGATGTCCTTTTGAATTATTACCATGATTTTAAAAATATCCTTTGTTGCGATTTTGATTATTGGGAAATTCTGATTAATTTTTGTCTTTTTAGTAATTATCTTTACAATGGAAGGGATATCTTTCTTCAAATTAATGGAATACCACAGGGATCTAATTATTCATCTCTCTTAGCTAACTTATTTTTGCATTATTATGAAAAAAATTTTACTCTGAGTATTAAATTTGTTTTTAGATATATTGATGACTTAATTATCTTTAATTTCCAAGATTTTACTGTTTTATTGAGTGACATATACCCTGAGGAATTAATCTTACTTCGTAATCATGATGATAATATTAATTTCAATTTTTTGGATTTGGGTATTATGAAAGTTGAAAATATCTGCTTTGTTGATTTATACGATAAAAGAAATGATTTTAATTTTAATATTAATAAACTAGTTACTTGGAATTCTAATGTTTCTAGGAGCATCTATTTAAATACCACTTTTAATGAAATGAACAGAATTAAAAGAATATGTAGTAATATTTATTTATCCAAAATACAAATCGATAAACTCTTTCAAAATCTGATAAAAAACAATGGATACCCAACTAATGTAATAAAATTTTATATAAAATCATTGAATTAATCGTATATTTTGGTGGATATATTTTCTAAACATTTTTTTGTTAATTTTTATGATTTTCCCATGTGCAAATCCATTTCAGGCCAAAATTCATTGCCAAAATTATTTACTAAATAATTTCTTTGTTAATTTATGTAATTTTTCCATGTGCAAATCCATTTCGGGCAAATCCGTGGCTATAATTATGTACTAAAATTTTTTCTTTGTTAATCTTTCCATGTGCAAATCCATTTCGGGCAAATCCGTGGTTAGAATTATTTACTAAAAATTCCTTTGCTAAATAATTTCCCTTGTTAATCTATACAGTTTTTCCATGTGCAAATCCATTTCGGGCAAATCCGTGGATAAATTGTTTGCTAAAAATTTCTTTATTAATTTATACAATTCCATGTGCAAATCCATTTCGGGCAAATCCGTGGTTAAAATTATCTGCTAAAATTTTTTCTTTGTTAATTTTTCCATGTGCAAATCCATTTCGGGCAAATCCGTGTTAAAAATTATCTATTAAAAATTTTTCTTTGATAATTTAAATAATTTTTCTATGTACTAATCCATATCGTGCAAATCCGCGGCTAAAATTATTTACAAAGCAGGCAATTTATGTTTCTCTTTTCTATTTTATATTTTTTCTTAAATAAACATCTATCTTCTAAAACTATTTATGATCAATTTTTAAAATTATCCAGTATAATATTACCTTGTGCACATCCATTTCGGGCCCATCCTTGGTAACTAACAAATCAAAACTCAGAATAACAAATCACTTCAGCAGTGCAGTAAGAACGACACTTTAGAACCCTTTGGTTACACTCAATTTGCGCTTTTGTTTTCATCTTTTGTTTTCATATTTTGTAATCTGGCAATCTTTCTGCGAAAACATTTTTAAATCATTCTTGAAAAATAACTGTCCAAGTAAGTTGTTATGATTTTGCTACTCGCTTTATAGTCCCCCCTTTTTAATGTTTTTTATTTTATTTTTTCTTTTTATTTTATTTTATTATCTGTTTTTACTTGTTATATTTATTTTTACGTAGTTATTTAATAAAAATTTTTTTGAGTGCTCCTCACACTATTGTATTAATATATTTTGCTTTGGCTTTATTGATACAATATCAGAAAGCACTCTGTTTTGCGGATATAATCGTGTGGGCTGAAGAAAAGATTATATCTTTTTTTTTCCGGCTTTTTTTCCGGTTTTTTAATTAACATTTCCTTTTTTTTTTTTTTTTTTTTTTTTTTTTTTTTTTAAATAAAATATTGTTTGTTGTTTTTTTTTTTTTACTTATTATTTCCCACCCCCTTTTTTTCATATGTCTATAATTTTTCTTTGTTTTATTCTTCATTTTGAACTTATCTAATGAGTGCTGTTTACTTGCAGCTTAAGCGCAATAAATGTTACTTATTGTTTTCTTAATTTTCTTAGTGTTTTCTTGTATTTATTTTTTTATTATATATATATATATATATATATTCATATATATATATATTCATATATATATATATATTCATATATATATATATATTCATATATATATATATTCATATATATATATATATATATATATTCATATATATATATATATATTCATATATATATATTCATATATATATATATATATTCATATATATATATATATATATATTCATATATATATATATATTCATATATATATATATATTCATATATATATATATTCATATATATATATATTCATATATATATTCATATATATATATATATATATATATATATATATATATATATATATATATATATATATATATATATATATATATTCATATATATATATATATACATATATATATATATATATATTCATATATATATATATTCATATATATATATATATATATATTCATATATATATATATTCATATATATATATATATATATATATATATTCATATATATATATATATATATATATATATTCATATATATATATATATATATATATATATACATATATATATATATATATATATATTTATATATATATATATATATATATATTTATATATATATATATATATATATTCATATATATATATATATATATATTCATATATATATATTCATATATATATATATATATATATATATATATTCATATATATATATATATATTCATATATATATATACATATTCATATATATATATATACATATTCATATATATATATACATATTCATATATATATATATATATATATATATATATTCATATATATATATATATATATATTCATATATATATATTCATATATATTCATATATATATATTCATATATATATATTCATATATATATATTCATATATATATATTCATATATATATATTCATATATATATATTCATATATATATATATATTCATATATATATATATATATATATATATATATATATATATATATATATATATATATATATATATTCATATATATATATATATATATATATATATATTCATATATATATATATATATATATATATATATTCATATATATATATATATATATATATATATATATATATATATATATATATATATATATATATATATATATATATATATATATATATATATATATATATATATATATATATATATATATATATATATATATATATATATATATATATATATATATATATATATATATATATATATATATATATATATATATATATATATATATATATATATATATATATATATATATATATATATATATATATATATATATATATATATATATATATATATATATATATATATATATATATATATATATATATATATATATATATATATATATATATATATATATATATATATATATATATATATATATATATATATATATATATATATATATATATATATATATATATATATATATATATATATATATTCATATATATATATATTCATATATATATATATATTCATATATATATATATATTCATATATATATATATTCATATATATATATATTCATATATATATATATTCATATATATATATATTCATATATATATATATTCATATATATATATATTCATATATATATATATATTCATATATATATTCATATATATATATATATTCATATATATATATATATTCATATATATATATATATTCATATATATATATATATTCATATATATATATATATTCATATATATATATATATTCATATATATATATATATATATATATATATATATATATATATATATAAAAACTTGTAAACCGTGTGATTATAAATCCCGATGATTAATTTTAAAGTTGTATGAATATATGAATGTGAATCACATGCATGATTTTAAATTGAGAGAATATGAATCATGATATGAGGCTTTTAAATAACGTGAATATGAAACTATATCGAATTTAAAAAATGCGAAAATACAAATCATGATGCTTAGTTTTTAGATCACGTAAATACGAATCACAAGGCATAACTTTTAAATCACGCGAATACGAATCCCAGTGTCTAATGTTTAAAGCACGTATAAATACGAAAATCGATGTTTGATATTACAACCGCAAAAACGAATCACGACATTGGATTTTAAGTTCGCGTGAATACGAATCGCTACATAGGGTTTTAAAAGCGCGTAAATACAAATCGCGATATTGGATTTTGAAATCTCGTAAATAAGAATCATAATGTATGATATTTAAATAGCGTAAATAAGAATCGTAATGAGCAACTTTTAAATCAGGTAAATACGATAATCGATTATTGATATTAAAACCGCGTGAATCAGAATCGAGATATTTTCAGAGTCTGGACTTGGGACTTCTAAAAGGCTTGTTTGTATTGTTTTTATTTAGACACAATAAATAAAAATTTACAAATTTTCAAAAAAAAAAAAAAAAAAGCGGGATATTTATTTAAAAAAAAAAACGAAACTTTTAGAGAATCGAAGTTTTTGATAAAATGGCTGAAAGTCTTGAGAGACAAAAGCGAAAAAAAGAGGAAATCAGCTAAAATGTGGAAAATCACATCCCTGCATAAAGGCCAACCAGTGTTATCCCAAGGAAATTATTTTTAGAGAAATTTCTGAGGGAGGATAAAGGACTTCAATACTTTTGCTTCGCGGAAAGTTAAATTCCTCATAAAATATTTTAACTTGTGCAAAAAAAAAAAAAAAAAAAAAAATTCCGCGGAAAGTAGCGGGAAAAATGGAAAAATCCGAGAATCCGCGAAAGAATCACACCCCTGAATACTTTTACTACCACTTGATATTTTTTTAAAATAAAAAATCACCTTCCAGGAGTCCCTATAATGATCAACGACGTGAAAAATAAATAAAAGAAAAGCAAAAAAGTTGTATAGCTTCTTTTGTCGATGCTGCCGAGAAAAACAATGCTTGCAAAAAACCATCATTTCCAACAACAACGTGGGGGGCAATCTGAGGACAAAATTATAGATAACAGTGCAAATATTTCTGCTGGAATGCTGTGACATGTAGCAGAAAGCTATGATTTTTAGTTTTTTTTCCAGCCAGAACCTTTTCAGGAACTTTCAAACAAGTTTTGAAATTTGGCTGGAATAACATCGCACAAATATATTCTTCCCTATTTTTCGAAATAATCGGTTATTTTCGAGTCATCCATCTGTTATGTTTTATGGAAGTGGTTAACATGTAATATGAGAAACTAAATTTTGGATGAATTTTTTCTAACTTGTTTTTAAAAATTAAGGATATTATAAAGGCGATACTTATAAATGAAAAAAATTTTTTTTTTAAAATTTTAATTTCGTAACTTAAGCTAACATTTTTTAAAGTAATGCTTCAAAACAGGAATTTTTATTTACATTTCTGGCACGTAATCTTAATTTAATTATACTCAGTTCTTTTACAAATATTTAGTTCAAATTTGTCAAATGCATTAAACTAGCTTACATATAAAGCGTTATCACAATGCGCTGTTTTTTTAAAAATTTTTTTATAAAGGCAGGACATAATTTTCAAATTTCGATTCAAATTTTCAAATTCAAATTTGGAGAAATAAAATACTTCCGAGTTACCAACTTTCTCATTTTTGAAAGAAGGACATGTTTCTGAGTTACCAATTTTCTCATTTTTGAGCAATGGACATGTTTCTGAGTTACCATTTTTCTCATTTTTGAAAGAAGGACATGTTTCTGAGCTACAAATTTTCTCATTTTTGAACCATGGACATTTTTCTGAGTTACCAATTTTCTCATTTTTGAAAGAAGGACATGTTTCTGAGTTACCCATTCCCTCATTTTTGAGGGTGTTTTATGCCTAAACGGTCAAATCAACAGGATCCGGCATATCGAATATATATTTCAGAATCCAAAATATATAAATCTAATCAGAAAAATATCTACCTCTAAACACCTGTTATTTACTTCAAGATAAGTTTCCTGGAATTTAAGATTGTTACGAACTTTGTATAAATTGTATCAGTGAGTATCTGAACAATCCCAAAGAAGAAGTCCCAAAAGCAGCGACAATGTTGAAGAGAGACGCTGTTTTAGAAAATAACTTTGAAGATATCGGCTTCAAGAAAAGATACCGTAAGAAATCATATGAATAATTCAACAAACTTATCAACAGGTGGTGATGAAGCCGATGCAGGTCAGAAGGAGTAATCAAGAGAAGGTAGATCTAGATCTCAGAGAAAAGAGCTTTCCAAATGCAATGATGAGTCGAGGTGAAGGAGAGAATTGTTGAATAATGCAATACCACCAAGGACAGGATCTGATAACGGGAATAAAGTGGCAGTATTCATATTGATTGGGCTGGCTGGGATCATTCTGTTATCTTGTGCATTATTTGCATGTCCCAAGTGATTCACAAAAGAAAGAAGGCTAGAACTGCTTATAACGATACCAGTTGACATTGAATCCAACTTTAAATTTGAAGGAACCAAACAATAGCATACGTCATGGATTGCAGGAGAAAAACATTCTAATTGGGAAACAAAGGGGGAAAAAACCACCAGAAAAATATCAAAATAGTATAGAAATAAAAACGTGCAATTAAGAATCATTAAACATTTCATTAAAGTAGAGTTAGGATTCTATAAATGCAGTGAATCATTCCGCATCGGAAATGAAGGAAAATAATATTTTAGATTGTCGCTAGATGTTATAAATGTAAAGTTAATTTTAGATATTTTGTATTTTTTTTAAAATCAAATTGTGCTAACATTGAAAATCAGTTAAAAAACTAGAAAAATTAGATTAAGTACGAAAAAAAGTATCAGTCAGTGAGAGTTTCTTTAGTACCAATTGCTGAAAGTCACTGGATAAACGAAATATGAATACGTCATCTAAACTAAACCACCGACTTACTAAGACCAAGGCAATGTACTTACAGAACTGTAGTGATACCTCGTTAGGGTTTTAAAATATTACCATAATTGCATGTTGCATATAACGGTTAATTCTTGAACTAATTTTAAAACGTCAATTTATTTCATTGTACTCCCGGTACATTGTTTTATACACCTTCTTAATTTCAAGTGTCTAAGTCTTATAGTTTTTGTGTAACAAAACAAAATGTAAAGCACAATATAACTGCTATTACTATACAGTAATTAGCATCAAATGATAGTAATTTGGTTAAATAAAAATATCCGTTCCAATGCTAACCATATTTCCGGGTATTGGCTGCTAGATAGTTCTCAATCTTTGCGCTTACCCAATTTAGTAAACACTATAATGAATCAAACAGTATATTCTGATCTTAAAAATCGTTTAAAGCAGACGGCAGTGTTTGGTTCAAAACGTTTTTCATCTTTTCCATATTTTAAGAGTTAAAACGCTTTCACAAAATTAATTTAAAAAAAACAGTTAAAAGTATACTTATAAGACTTTTACTCTTATTTTGGAAATATTGATACTCAAAACATTGTTTTCAGAGTTTACAAGCAAAATGTTTTGAGTATGATTCAACCATAATTCACAAAAATAAATTTCAATACTACGAACCATCTTTGGCCCTATACTCGATAACGACAACTGGAGGAAAAGATATAATTTTGAAATATATAGGATCTTTGATGGCGATGATATCATTAAATCTATTAAATTAAGTAGAATGAGATGGGCCGGGCATGTAATGAGAATGAGCCCAGAACGAACAGCATTGAGAGTCTTTAATGCAACCCCCTCCAATAAAAGGCCAAGAGGAAGGCCCAAAAAGAGATGGAAGGACTGTGTAGATGAGGATTTTGCCATCCTAAAAGTAAAGAACTGGAAAACTATTGCTGGGAGAAGGGCAGAATGGGAAAAGCTTCTGAGGAAGGCCCAGGCTCACAAAGGGCTGTCGTGCCAATGCTGATGATGACTAAATAAATTGTCGAACCTGGAGAGCCAAGGCTGCACTAGATTGTAACCGTTTAAATATTGGCTTGCACGCAACCTCAATTAAATCTGACGCAACATTTCAACTGTAGAGGTACCAGAGGATGCGAATTATTTTGGAAAACGAAGGATGAACTTAACTGTTGTATATAAGATTGTCGTATATAAGACTATCTCAATATACAAGAATAAACAATCACAAAACAGTGTTTTTTTCTTCTTCTGGTAAGTAACGCCCTCTATGTACTCAACAATCGAAGCTGTCTGCTACGCTTAAGTCCATAATTCTGTCCTGTTAAACAATTTATGGAATTAGAAACATGTTGGTTTTTTGATTTAGACATATTCTTTTAAAATATTTAAACAATTTATCAGGTCCAACATTTTTTTTATGCAAAATATTTTTTGAATTTTAATTAAAGGCAAATTAATAAAATGTTTCTTCAACTGTCTCCTATTTTTAATGTTAATAAAATCGTCTTTTTGTATTTGCAAAAAATAATTTTGATCACTTAATTTACGCGATAAGACTTTATAATAAAGTTTTGACATTTGTATTTTAAAATATTTGAAAAATCCAAAATTTGTCTTCCATAAAACGTTTTTTAAGCTAGAACAATTCGATGAGTGTAGCTGGATATCTTCAACCGTTGTTTAGATAGAAGACTTCTTAATTTAGAGGAAAAACAGTGCTTGTGTAATCCTGGAATTTAAGATCCTGGAAAAGCCTGATGCGTTAAAGTTTAAGTTACTGATCTAGTTCAGCATTGGAAAAGAACAATGAAAAACTGACATTTTGAAAAAGTGCAGAATTTAGAGTTTAAAAATATGTTGAGGTCAACTGGACGTCTAATTAATTTCTGTTTACCGGGTCATTACCCTTTTTAATTAGAAAATATTAATTAGACACTGTTTTTAATTAGAGGTGTTTCATAAAAAGTTTTCTGCTGTAGATGACAAGTTCTTTAAAATGTCACATACACCCATTTCCTACTAAGCAATAGTTAACCTGTTAAAATAGAAATAATTTTCTTTTTGACGTTGATGTCATATGAGATTACGTTCTTTCCAGAATTTGTCAGAGATGTTCTTTCTGCGACAAGCTTACAAATGAGGCAAAGGATATGACACCTCATCCATATATTCTGATATAACATCCTTATTGCTTCCAGAAAAGTCAGTAAGAAAAATATGAGTTCTGACGATGAAAAAAAGGAAAGGAAAGGTCTTACCCTGAAGGACAATTCCAGATTCTCCCCTCCCCATATGTCCATCCCCTCATCGTACTTCCCGATCTTTTCGAAATAATCCTTATCGATTGAAAAAAGTCCACCAGCCATCGTTGGAGTCCTGGAAAAGAAATAAACGTGAAAGTGACAACGAAGCAAAAAATCTAAAAATAACACTCGCTAATTCTGAAGGTGAATCAATTTTTTTGATGGAAATACAGCTTAGTGTCTAGCTATAGACGCTGTAAAGAAGAAAAAGGAAAATATTTATTCGATTTCAAAAGATTTTTTTATTAAAAAAAACATTTCATTGAATGATTATTTTTTTTATTAATTAATTAATTAGCTTCTATAACTGTAGAACATAGCGAATGAACACAGTGTTCAGAAACATCCAAAAACTGTTTAAAAAACCCATCTTTATTAGAAACCATTTTATTTAACTCCTTGCACTATGCTGAAATTCGGAACAAGTTGTGCCCCACTTATGCACCAGAATGTTCGCGAAAAGAGCCGAAGGCAAGAGAGACAGACAGAGGATAAGAGATTAGGAGACAAGATATAAAATACCTATTCATATAAAAAAAGATAAGAGCCCAAACAGACGTTCTTGTTTAGCCCAAGATTAAGACCACGAGTACGGCTCGTGATATTCATGTTTGGCCCGAAATGTCGATTACGAGCCAGACTCTTGGTATTCACGTTTGACATGAAATTAAACAACGAGCCTGACTCATGATATTCAAGTTTGGCCTAAAAATTTCATCACAAGTCAGAGTCGTGAAAATAGTGCAAGGGGTTAAAGATTTCAAACAATCTAGTGTTTCTTTAAAATGTAGATTTCAGAGAGTTTTCGAAACTTGTTCATCCACAAATTTTACAGTTTATATCAGGGCTCGGAAAACCACCCGTCCTCGGCGGTCAAAAATTCTCCGCGGACAACGAATTTCTCGAATCCGACGTCCGCGTGGACGGCCATTTTCCCGCTAATGTTCGTGATACATTTTCAATTTTTATTATCTTACAAGAGTCTAGCTCCTCAATTCTAAAATGACCCTCTAATCTAGAAATACAGCAACATACTGCGTATGGTGGAATTGATGTTTTCTCTGTCTCGGAGTACTGCAGCGGTGAAAAGGGGTTTTTCAGTAATGAAGCGTTAAACGCAATTATGAACATCTACCTAAATGGGAAACCCCTTTCAGATTTCCGTGCAGAAACCTCTGTAAATCATTGGCTTGATTTTGGAACTGGCAAACGTCATATTTGATTAATTTAAAAAACGCATCGGATAAATTGACATTCCAGATAACTTGACCTTTATCATTTAAATTATTTCATAAAAGAAATACTCGGTTACTATTAGTAACCTAGTATTTCTTTTATTACTGTATAATGTAATCCTAGTATTTTTAATCCTAGTAACTACCAATTCATTGTGCAATTTAAATTAAATAAAATTTTGCAATAAATAAGAGAAAATTATATTTTTATTTAATTTTTAGAAGCTACGACGGGTTAGTTTCAAAGGAGGACGGGTAAAATTTCTGAGTTTTTTCGAGCCCTGGTTTATATGAATGCCATGTTTGAGCAATGTTCTTTAAAATGGAGCCAAATTTATAAGTTAAGGTATTTTCTCAATGTTGCTACAACTTTAATTTTAAATAGTCAGTCGCATCTAGATAATACCAAGTCTAAGATAGTCACTTATTGATCTCAGACATTCTATTGCTATTGTATTTGTGTTTTTATTTGTTTAATAAACTGATCAAGAGGGAACTACAGCGGAATTCGTTTGTAATGAAAGCGCAGGGATCGAGATTATTCATTCGTTAAATTGAGATATTTGCTGAACTAAAATTGGTCATAATTATCAAAAATAATATGCTACAAAGTGCCGTGTGAAAATAAAAAATTAACCACAGGGATTAACTTTTGATCTAATGTTCGAAAATTGATTTTGATTAATAAGTCGTATTTTTGAGATTCAATTTATCAGCAATTATTCGACCGATTTCGCTCAAATTTTGAATTTCGCCACGTAAAATTACATTCTTTAAAATTATGTGAAAAATTGTATCTATCAATAACTGAATCTAACAATTCAAAATTTTTTTGACTAATATTAAATAAAATAAAAAAATGATAAATATTTACTGAAAGTTACTTTTTGCATGGAATTATCTTTGGATAAACAAATTTTATAACTGTGTGCAAAATTTTTCAATTCGCCTAAAAAGTTAACGAGATATGGCCAAATACGCAAAAATAAACTTTGAGGGGTCCAAACCTTTGAACCGCTCTCCTGATCAAATAATTGGGATCCTATTTTAGGGTCCAAAGACCCGAATTTGTCGAAAAAAAGGTTTATTTATCAGAGAAAGTACGTTTTTATGTCCGATTTCGTAACTTAAAACATCATCTGCACTATTTTGTTAGCATATTTAAGGTCACTCTCTCCAATTGTTAAGATTGGGTTCTAGAACATGAAGTTCTAGATCAAAAGTTATTTAGGGTGGTCCGTTTATTTATTTTTTTCCACACTGTACACAAAAAGGAACTAGAAAATATTAAAAAGTAGTTTATTTATTTATGTTTTATTTACTCTAAGACAGCATTTGAGGTTTTTTTTTGCGATTGAACCCAGACTATTTTTTCCATTGTTTGGGATAAAACACGTATGGCACAAAAAAATATCACTAATACGTATAAATTCCAGAAAAGTTTGTAATTTTGGGTAAACTCCGTGTCTTAGAATGTGGATGTGAGTGATATAATTATTTCGTTCAAATTCTGTGTTTTTAATTCAGCTAGTTTGGGACATGCTCACAAGCACATGAGCAACATTATGCAGATCATCTATTCAATGGATCTTGTAGCAATGTCTTCTGTTAGTTTTTGCAATTGTTTGATTTATGACACAATCATAGAGGATTACATTGTTCTCCTTATTGTTTAGCCCTTCCAAAAAGAAATAAATTTCCCCAAATAAATAATTTTTTCCTGACAGTTTTAATTAATTTTTAAGAAGTTCAGGAAAAATTTCTTGATGAAAACGAGTTATGCTCGCAGTAACAAGGTCTTATCTACACTGAGTAAAAAGTATGATCAAAACTACCAGACAGTGGTAAAACTTATTGTTTAAAATTTATTGTGTTTCTGGCTCTATGGGAACACCAAAAAGTTCGGCAATTTTTACCGAAGCGCTTTGGTAATGATTTTCATAAAATTAACAATAAAATATAATTTTATAATATACGATAAAATTTGGTAAATGAGGTAAAGTTCGGTAATTTTATAATGATATCTTAGAGCATGGTATAAAAACCATTAATGTGGTTAAATTTAAGTTTTGTATTTTTCATTAAATGTCTGGAAATAGGAACTATAATTTTGAAAACCAGTATTTCCTGAATACCGTTATATTATGAACGGCTTACATTTTGGCTTAATTAAAAAAATTTTTTTTACCAGAAAAATTCTGGTAACATTACTGTACTGTGCAGTTGACACAGTACGGATCAGATTATCAGATTTCTTTCTCTGTGCAGACTTTTTAACATTGAATCAAACATTAAATTAAAAAATTTCTCGTTAAACCCGGAATCTCGTTATATCAGGGATCGTAGTAAGCGAGTTCGATTTAACTGCATCTGTTTTCATAAAGTGTACGTGTTAGAATGTAAACTAAATTATTAATGTATAATGCATAAGTTTTTTTCAGAATGATTTAACAATTTGCATGATTAATGAATTATGCCATTGCGTGACAACAAACTGCATGAATAACTTTAAAAAGTGGCGAAAAAAAATCTAGGCTGTAAAATAAGTTTGGTTAAAGTTTATGAACTGTCTCAAAAATGTGAAGACTTAATACACAGACCTGTTTTGCTTTTCTCTAAACTTGATTTCATACATCAAATCATGTTTATCTACTCTTCTCTTCTTTAAAAGAAATACAAAAATTTCAGGTACGTTTTTTATTTTTAGTTCCGAAACCTCTTTTTTAAAACTGGCTATTTACATTTCTTTAATAACTGTCACGTCACCGAATTTCAACAGTATGTTTACCAGACATTAATTTTAAAAAGCACAAAAAGATTAAATATTTTAATTTTTACTTTATGTATAATATCGAAATTTTTAAACGAAGCATACCGTTTATTGCTCAAATTTTTATTATCTTCAAATGTGAACGAACATATTAAAGCGAAAATGTCTGAAGTGTCTAAGCTATAAACGACAAAGAGACGCATTTATCACCTTGTGGTTTTAGCACAGTTTTAACTTTTAATATTTTGGATTTTAGAAAAAATATGAAACATATGTAATATTACGAAGCTAAATATTGATTCAATAAATATCTTCTGACTATCACAGCTTTCCTAAACAAATGAAAAAAAGGGAGAATAAAAAAATTTTTTTTTGGTAGTAGTAGTAGTGAAAAGGTGGAGTGATCATCTAGATTTTTTTTTAAATATTCCTCAGTTATTAAATATACCGTATCTCGATTTCCAGGATTTTGTATCTATATTTTAATTAATGCCGTGGTGATTAAAGTAAAATGCAAACAAATTTAGAAAAATAAAAAATAAATATTAAAGCAAAAAAGAAAAAAAATCTGCTAAACACTGGAAAATGTTTTCCATAAAAATCATAAGAGATATCAGCTATGAATGATCAAAATGCGTAATCTAAAATAAAGCAAGCGATATCAACTATGAATTATCAGAATGTTTTATCTAAAATAGCGTAAGAAATACCTAGCTATAACTAATCAAAATGCGTAATCTAAAATAGTGTAAGGTAAGAGATATCAACTATGAATAATTAGAATATGTAATTTAAAATTGGGCAAGCGATATCAGCTATGAATAATCAGAAAGCGTTATTTAAAATAGGGCAAGCGATATCAGCTATGAATAATCAGAATGCGTTATCTAAAATAGCATAAGAAATATCAGCTATAAATAATCAAAATGCGTAATTTAAAAGAGCGTAACAGATATCAGCTATAAATAATCAGAATCCGTAATTTAAAAGAGCGTAACAGATATCAGCTATAAATAATCAGAATCCGTAATCTAAAATAAATAGGAATAATAAAATTTGTACCTAACTTTATAATTTTGCTCTTTTACCCTTATAAGTAACAATGCGAGGAATTTAACTGACTTCTATAGTTTCAATTTAAATTTGGTCAAAAGTTTAGAAATCTGCAATTCCAAACTGAGTAAAAAAAGCTAAAAAAGTTTTTACCATAAAAATGCTTTAGCAAGAGAATTAAGCTAAGAATAGAAATACATTTGAATTCGTTATTTACTGTAACTCCAAGGATTTGTTTCAATACTCAAGAACGAAAATATACGTTTATGATGGTTCTAAAGGACTTCCTTGGAGGGAAACAATTTGTCTAAAAGAGAAATTCAATGCGTATCTTTAATAGTTAAATAATGAGGATTAGATGAACATTGTTTACTGAGCTGCTCGATTTTTACTTAACTCGCAATGTCGATGTATCGCAAATATTGAATCGGAGAATTGGACTGCTTTCAATTAAGTTGGGAATCTGCAAAATTGAAAAGCGAAAGAAGGAATACTACCATCTTCGAAATGCAACTAAGCCATTTAAATTCAGACTTATAAATGTTTACAAACAAAGTCTTTATGTTAAAAGAAGTTTGTAAATAAAATGTAGATTTCACTTAGGGTTATTGATTTGTTAAATAATTCAACATTAACTCAGTATTTGAAATTGCCTTGTTGTTTCGATTACACTGAGTTGGTAAAATTAAATACGATTCAGTAAGCTCTTTTACAGGAAGATGATTGAAATTTAAGTGTGTAACCATGATTTACAAGAAGTCCCTAAAATAATCTACGATATGAAAAATAAATTAAAGAAAACGAAAGCAGATTAAAAAAATTGTTTGTTATATTCTGCTCAGGAAACAAGCTTCCATTTCTTTAAATTTCAAAACCAGTTACCACATTTCTCAACAGATGCCGCTGAATGCACCACGTTGTTGCAGAGAATGGTGGTTAGTTTGAAAACATTGATTTATAGTTTTTACACTTAAGCAGCGTTATATTTTGAACTTTTTTTTCTTAACCAATTTTGAAACTAGACGAGAATAAATCCTTTAATTGCCCGAGCGAATTGCAGCAAAATATCTTTTTGTTTAAACAGTCGAGCATCTTTGGGAAAGGTAACAGAATGTAGTAAAAAAAGTCGAATTGGTTTGATTGTAGAAAATATTAGCACTACTCTTTTTACTTTTGTTTTAAAACGTTTAGCCCATTAGTACTCAAATTTTAATATTACGATAAAGTAAAAAATGGGCTTATGAAAAAAAAAGTTGTAGCACATTAGTACATATCATATGTTTAAATTGTTTGAATATTTCAATCAGTTACCCACAACTTTAGTTTTGAAAAGGCACTATTTTTAGAATTCAGCGTCAGATGTAAATGTATATTTTGGCAACACCATATTTGGCATATATACATTTTGGCAACATACATTTGGCATATATATATATTTTGGCAACACCATTGTTAGTGTTAGTTCATTTGTCTTAGTAATAAATTAAGTAGTGTTAAAAAATTAGTTATATGGTAAGTATTTATTTAGATGAACTTTATTTTCTGGTTATCTTCAATGATGATTTACGATGTGCTGAAACGATGTGATGTATTTATGTAGATTAATTTCGTATTTTTATAAATTAAAAAAAAGTAGTTATGAAATAATTAGATTTAATTTTTTATCCTTTTTAAAATGACTGTAAAAATTTTAAACATAGACGTTGCTATGGTGCCGCATACTGTCATACCAATTAGTGGTGACGGATCTAGGCTTTTTTGAGCAATTATTTGATACTTAAATTATGGCTCGAGAGGTGCGTGAGGAAGTAGTATAGCACACAGTAGAGCATTGGGACTTGTTTTCTATCTTATCTCATGACAGAGAGGGGAATTATTTTAATACTTCCTTTGCCTACTATGCGGAAATGTCCCTAACTCAACACGGTGATTAACACGGTGATCAACACGGTGACTCAACACGGTGTAAATCAACTTACGGTGATTTGTGTGATTTAATGGCTATCGGGCAGATTTTAAATTATAACTAAAATTCAATACATAAAGGACTTTGACAATATCGAATATATATTGAAAATAGTTAAAATAGAAATAAAAGTAATTCTGTGCGGGCTATAGCTATACGGTGAAAAAATTGGTTTAAAATATTGTTTAAATCTATTTGAAGCATTAGTAATGGAGAAGGGGTTAACACGTTGAATGCCATGGGGGTCACCGGCGACCGGCACTGAGTTTGTTCGTAGAGCCGCGGGTGTCACCGGCGAAGCCAAGGCTATTAGAAATTTTTAACAGTGCGTTCGTAATTCGAGTAAATTTTTAATTTTTTTAAAATATTATTATCGTTAGTAAAATGGTTTGAAGAAATTAATGCAATATAGAACACACAAAAATAGTTTTATTTATATACACAGAGATGCCAACTTGCTCCGGACAGCGAATAAATATTTTCAAGTGGTAGTTTATTAATTGTGATTCTTAGTTTAATAAATTCAATTTAGTAGATTTTTATCAGCCACTATTTCTAAACAATTCGTAGGCTTATATAATTCATCACTTTTTTCAGATCTGTCCTGCTAAACCTTTTAAAAAACTAGCAAAATCTGTAATATTTGCAAATTTAGTTTGTAGTTATTTACCGTTTGGCAAGGCGGGCAAGCCATGTAAAATTAGCGTGGCATTCAACGTGTTAAAAAATTCGAATATTTAAATACAGTTAGGATAAGAATTTGGCTTGATTACCATTAAAGTTTATATGCTATACAAAATAATTTTGAAAAGTGGTCGCCAAAGGCAGCTAATATTTATATAATATGGAAAGGAAAACAACCGTTAAATTCATAAAACATTGCAATTTTTTTCTTTCATGCAAAAAAAAAAAGATAAAAAAAAAACAAGAAGGAAATAGGTTAATTTAAACTAAATTAACCCCTTTTAAGTTAAATACTTTCAATCATTAAAAACAAAGTAGTGGTTTATAAATTATTTTACGTAGCGTCAAATTCAGACAACAACAACAACAAACAAAAAATTAATTTTCAGCTAAAACAAATAAATAACGAAAAAAGTACTCAGCGAGACAATAAGTTTCGTCGAGCGAAAAATGAGTATGACATGAAAAATACCTGAATAGAATTTTTAAAAAAGGGACGATGACGGTTAATTTTTATTTCTTCAGCACAGAGGCTAAAAATAGCAAATCCTATCTATTCTAAACGATGCGAAAAGAAGTGAAGGCGTAAGGGTTAATAAAACGGCACAAGCAAAATACTTTTTATTTTGTTATTCTTATTTTTTATTTTTACACTTTACACCATTCTGAAGTGGAAAATGACTTAATTATATGTTTTTCCTCTCCACACGGATGATCTTATTGCTCACAAACTTTGCGCGATACTTTTCGCATGATAATTTTAAGTAAATAAAAATGAGAAGTACAAATAATTACTCCGTATAATAGTTTTAAAAATTGTAATTTTTATTTTTTTTTCTCTCCATCTTTCTATTTTAGAGAAGATGGTATTAAGAACATGTCAAAGAACACCAGGCGTGAAATTAGTTTTGACGCAAATGGAGTTATTTTCGTAAGCGTGATAAGAAAAATAATGAAGAATTTGAGAAATAGTGAAGCTTGAACGATACTCCAATGGGGGATGCGTTCTGCTGTTTCATCAGGAGCACAAATTATAGTGCAAAAGAAAAACACGAAATTATAATTCCTTTCCAGACAAGAACGTCAATTTTTTAGTAAGAGACGAAAAATAGTGAATAAATATAATGAAAAATAAATTTGGGAAGTTTGTAGCATCAGCTAGCATACCCCAAAGGAGACGCATTTTCTCTTTTAATCAAGGGTGTAAATAACAATTATTATTTATTTTTTTAGATTAAATATTAAAAATAGAAGATGTTATTACCAAAAGTTAATGATGAAAATATGAAAAATATAAGAAATAGAGAAGATGCAAGAATAAGTTATTTTCTTATGGGATAAACCAGTCTTAAATTTAAGGTCTTATTTGTAATGATATTTACAATAAATATTGGACGTAGTGGACACAGAGGTTAAAGAATCAGAATCTGGGCAGGAGGTCCCGGGTTCAATCCTTGACTCCGCTAAAACCCACCTAGAGCATGCGATATACGTGCTCGTAAAATCACAGGAATAGAAAGTCCCGTGGTCGGTCGTTGAGCAGTACTCATGGGAACAAGGATCTGGTGAAAATTTCCTTCCCATTCAGATCTATGGATCTGGTGAAAATTTCCTTCCCATTCAGATCTATGTCTTCATGAATGAGTGGTGGTGCCATCTATCTTTGAAGTTTTGAGCTACGATGTACTTTCACCCTTGCAGCGCTCTCTTGTCAAATTAAAGACGCACCTTCCTGACTTAATTCGAAAAAGGCAAATGGCTGGCGAGTTTGGATTCTCCAATGGTCATTATAAGAAACAATGATGATAATAATCAAAGTAACTTCGTGTTAAAATGATTAGTAGGGACAACTAGAGTCCCTACAAAACAATTTAAAACTCCTTCCCATGAGGTGAACCGGTTCGAATCCCAGAGAAGCTTGGTCGATACGAATTCCGCACCTGGTTCGACTACAGTGCTGCAGATAATTTATAGTCTATCAATGCAAAGAACTCCTCTCGTCACTAAGTTTAAGACCGTCTGATGCTATGGAAACAAAATAGCGCATTTCAAGAAAGGGAGCTTCGCAGTAGATCCATCCTTTCGCCGACCTGATCTATAACCTGTCTTAAATAATGACCCAACAACCTTTCATTAAATAGTTAAATCTCGTTCGTAACTATAGTCTCTGTAAAGTATATATATATATATATATATATATTATATAATCGTAACTATAATGCTCCAGACAAATGGTGAAGGGAGTTCTTAACTTAGACTTAACGCTACTTTTGTGTAGTTTGGCGTGACTCTTCGGTTGATAAAAAAAAAAACAAAAAAAAAACGAAACTTTAAGAAGTGCGGTAATCTTTCAGACAAATTCGAAGCAACTTGTCTCTTTTCTAACAACGTTACAGAGAATTTAGGGGCAACCAATGAACTTTTATTTCCAATGAGCTGCATTATCGGTCTTGCCGATGAGCAGACCTAGTGCGTTCTCCAGAGGTGATATCCACTCTTTCAGGACCACCACAATGGGTGAGATAACGTTGGTCATGTTAATTTGGACGTCTAGTTTCTGCCACACTAGATGGTAGCACCGAGACTCTATTTGGATGCTAAAGTGCACAAGGAATTTAATTTTGCCGGAAATGCCAAGAGCCAATAAGGCACTCCAGGGATCTTTTACATGCCGCATAATCATACGACATGGCGGCTGAGGATTTTCTGCATCCCGAAAATCCGGTGTCTGGGACGGGGATCGAACCTGCAGACTTGGGCTCAGAAGGCCGACGACAAACCAACTGCGCCACCACAATGAACTAGAACCAATGAACTAGATACCTTCAAATTAAGGGGTTAAATATTTATCTCAATTATACATTTTAATCAGAATGCAATCAATTTCATAGATAGATTGGTGTACACTCAGTTAAACAACAACTCTAGCACATCGAAATGTTAAATAAAATAGACTTTCTTACCTAACGGGAAGTGTCCTGTCACCATTCCGACGGTCCACTTCTCGTTGAGGTACCCTGTACCACCGGAAGTTCATTTTCCAGTTGAAACCACCCCAAGTCATATCGGATGCTGGAACATATTCAAAACTCGTATCGCTGATGACGTCGATGATTGGGCAGACGACACGTGTCCTTAATGGAGAAAGGAATCAAGTAGTAATATTTAATGAACAAATGACTCAATAAATCAAAATAGATGTTAGGTTTCGTAGCACGCTACTCATACTTAAAAATAGTAACAAAAACTATTTCCACACTAGCTCATCTAGATATCCTGGAATCTTGTTTTATTCATATGAATGCTGATTCCCTTGTTAACGGCATTAGTGTCTCACGACCTCTTCATAGTGCGTGGAAATGAATTTTACCATGATTTGTTCCTATCTGATTTGTTCCTTCGTGTTCTGTTTTTCATTTTTTTTTCTCTCGGCTAATGTTTTTATTATTTTAGTTTTGTTTCTAACCTTTATTTTTCCATTTTTCGTTGAAAACTTTACGTTTTTTTTTAATATTCAAATGACTTTTGTTTCTTCTCATTCTCATCTGGCAAGTCTTAAAAATGAGCTCTTGTTTTTGAGAGCTTGAAACATGACGATCGTTATTTCCAATTTGTGTATTATTGAAGCGAATGAAGTTTTTAATCAATTAATATCTTATCACTTCAGTTTCTTTTTATTATTTAACCAAAAATGAGTTTTTTTTGTAACGTAAATAACTTATCAACACGAAAATATATTAAAACGTCTTATAATCGTTATTATAAATTAATTTCAGAATAATAGGGATGTGTATTTCATACGCAAATTCCAAGAATGATCTTTATGTATATATTTTTTTATTAAAACAAACTTTAAAATAGATGGTAAAATTTTACTAATTTAATTAAGTGCGATAAAGACAATTTCATCAGATCTTCACAAATTTTGAGAATAATTTTTATAGGAATGTTACCCAATGGATTAAATGGATGGATAATTTTCAATCAACTGTTGTAATTTCCAGGCAATCTTTAGAAATGTTTGATTTAATTTCCAAGAAATAATTGAGAAATATCGAGAGAGAAAGTGAGAGTGTTTTATAAAGCAAATTTTAATTCACTGGATTAAAATATTATAATGAAATATATTAACGGTTTGTTGATTTTATTATTATTTTACTGCATCTCAATTTATAATTAAATAAACTGATTTATAATGAGATAAAAATTATTGAGCTAAAACTTCGCCATTTTAATAAACAGAAAAAATATTGGTACGTAGACGCTTTTTAATTTTCGAACGTTAACTGTGTAAGAAAAAGATATAAAGATTGGTAAATTTGCTTCGCATGAAGAACGTTGACTCCTTTGTATTTTCTTTTTGTTTTGTTTCGTAAAAATAAAAATATAATCATAGAGAGGGTTAAATTACACCAGTCTTGTTAAACAATTAAAAATTAAATTAAAATATAAAAGTTGAAATAGTATTTAATTTTTGGTTAGTAAAATTTTAGAAGCACATTTTTGTTTCTTAATTTCGTGCTTCTAAAGTTCGTTGTTGTTTCCAATGCCACTTGCCAATACTAGCAAGCTTGCTTGGTGAAACCAAGTGAAATTAAAGCAGAGGTTTCTTGTTTTTCAGTGAGGTAATCTATGGTCAAGAATACTGCGTCACAGTTCTGTTTATAGGGCGGACCCATTCATACGTACACAGATCGTAAATTTGATCTGAACTAGAGAATGATCAATCTCCAATTCAGTACCCCCAGAGGTGTGATTTGTTATGGGAAATTTGTAACCCGACAGATTTAGCGTGTACCAGTCACCATTTACTATATGGGGTCTAAAATTTATTCTAGAGAGTTATCTTCTTAATAAAGCGCTCATTTACCCTAAAGCTATCGCTGATGACCGTGGATTTTCTACAAATATTATTGTAACCATAATACCATATAAAATAAAATTAATCTCGCATTCCAACAAACCCTCGAGTGCGAAAATTAATTTGTTCTTTCTTACTGTCCGAAAATCAATATCTGAATAGCTAAGATTTTTTCTATATTTGTCTTTAAATAGCTTTCTTCTCTGTAAACTAACTAAATTTCCTCAACCTTTAAGATCCTATTGCTGGGGGTATTTATCAAATTTATTATCAGTGTGTCTTGATAGGGCAATCTAAACGCACACTTAAACTTCGATTTAACATTAAGGATATGTCCAAAATCAACTTAACACGGAAGATATGTCCAAAATCAAAACATTAACCGCTCTTTTATTACAAAGTTGGAACTCTTACCACAGGTTTCACTGCTGAAATCATTCAGATTCAACACTAGTATTCATCTACCGAATTTGATTTTTGGGAATCACTCCTTATTTTGAAAAATTTCAATTATTTCGTTTATGATCTTTTATGTTATCCAACCCTTTCCCAATGTATGGTATGTATTCTAATTTCATCTTTTGGCCCCCTGGGTTTCCCGTCAAATTCCCCTCACACCTGTTTCTTATTACCCTTCTTTTTATTATTTAGTTCAAACTACCTTTATCTTGTTCGGTTAATCTACTACACTCCTGTTTATCTCTTTCATTTTCTACTGTCATTTAATGTTTAGACACCGAGGAAAGTTCTTGTCGGGAGAACCGAAACTGTAGCAAAGTTGACTGTAGTTCGTTCGATTCTGTACTTAATTCTCGTTTTTCACTTCAGCCACAATTATTATATCGAAACTTAAGTTATTCTAAAATTACTTCTCACGAGATTTTTGGAACAAATCTTAAAATTTTTTTTTATTTGAAAGAAATTAAATGTAAAAGTAATGAACAACAATTACATAAAGAGAATGTTTAGAACTTTCATTTTCAACTTGTTATTTTTGGATGCGTTTACAAAAAAATCAACAAATCATTAAAGCTAACTTTTTTCGGCTCCCACGTTTTGAATTTTCGAAAAACCAGTCACCCAATACTTTGAAAAGTGAGATTGAGAGAACTTTCAAAGAAAATTGAGCCGCATTGAAAATTTTGACAAAAAATGCGAATGTTACAACAAATTTGCCTCATTACCAGATCATATTCGTACATCAAAGTTTCATATATCGTATACTCCATGAATCGATAAATAAATTCAGAGTTATTAATTAGAAACCCCAAGTTTTCCAAAATTACTTCTTGCGTGAGTTTTCGGACCAGTCTGAAGGATATCAAAAATAAATTTTTTTTCAAGATTTTTAAGGTTGGAAGAAAACTATCGTTAAAAACTTTTAGAAATGATAAATCGACATCAACTACATAAATTCTATTTTTAACTTGTTATTTTTGGACGAGTTTTACAAAAAGAAAAAAAAAACTTTTAACATCATTAAAACTAACCTGTCTTCCGCGATTCGATCGAGGAGGGGTTCTAACCATCCAATTGTGCACTCGCAATGAGCGTCTAAGAAAGTGATCACTTGACCTTTCGCCTTTGCAGCTCCTATTAGACGAGCTCGAATTAATCCAGATCGTTTACCAGTTCGCAGCACCTAAAACACACATAAAAGCTACATCTCAACAATAAAACAATTTAAAACACAAGCAAAAGCTACATCTCAACAATAAAACTGTTAGAACACACAAAAAAAGTACATATCAACAATAAAACAATTTAAAACACACACAAAAAGTAACATTTCAACAATAAAACAGTTTAAAACAGTTTAAAAGCTACATCTCAATAGTAAAACAGTTCATTTTCAAAGATTTCTTAAGAAATTGAGCCGTAAGTTTTCTTTAATATTCTTAGAACGAGAAACCAATCAGATTCTTTAAATCAAATTTCGCCTCCAGTTAATAAATTAAGAATTTTAAAAATACATTTGAAAAAAATCCTTTTTCTTTCTTTGAAAAGTTTTCGAAATGTTAAAATATATTTTTTATAAAATTTTGTATAATTATTTAAATTTTTTTTAAATGTTAGTGGAAACATTTTATATATGACACTTAATTTTGTTAGAACATTTGCCAGAAATTTTCCAATTGCGATGCATAAGTATTCTGTATAGTAGTTGTGTCTTATGGATAGCTAAGTATATTTATTCATTTTGCACAGTTTCATTAATTTTTTGGTAGGATATTGGTAACGCCAGTAGGATATTGGTAATAAAACACTAAAATATGCTTCAGCAAATTTAAATGCACAAAACCGTAGGATTTACGCAACAATCAATAAAATATTGCTACCCATTTGAATATTTATTTAAATAGAATTCATCATTCAGAAAACAATTCATGTAATCAGTAAAAAAGGGAAGTGTAAATTATTTTTTATTAAGAAATCGTAAGTACGTGGTATTTTTTCGATATAAAATTTCCGTAATCATCATTATTGTGAGATTTTATATTTTGAAACAATCCAAACACTGCCCTTGTAAATGAGTGGTAGTGTATGTTTACGTTGGACTTAAATTAATATTTTCTTCTATTAGCAGCTTTTGCTAAGTATTCAGCCCTTATGAATTTTGATTAGAATGTCTTGCTTTCACTTTTAAAAATGCTAATAACTAAATGATTGTACATTTAATTTTACAATTTCAAATCATAATTAAATCTGTATGTCTATTTTTTTTTGCAATTTCAACGATAATAATTAAATGATTGTGCACAGATTTTTTCCAATTAGATGTTAATAATTAAGTGATTGAACTAAACTTTAAAATGCTAATAATTAAATGATTATGAGTCTACCTTTTGCAATTTCAATGTTAATTAATGATTGCGTGTCTATATTTTAATATGTTAAAGTTTGTGCGTCTACTTTTTACAATTTTGAAAAATCACTTGATTTTTTAAAAATGGCACTAAGCGCTAATTTGTTAAAAGTGCACTTGTAATTTGCTTACATTTTAATTTGTAATTGGATCTTTGATAGGGTCAATGATATAAACTAAGAAAATCTTCTAGCTAAATAGTATTCTTTCAATAATAGATATGATTCATAAGGAAAGGCTGTTTTGAAATTTAAAAAAAAAATTAGATTTTTTTTATGAATTTTTAGTAAATATTAGTTAGCAAATAGGTAAGAACCTAAGTTGAAATCGAAATGAGGTGACAAAGTCATGCGATAGCAATATTCAAATATTCAGATGGTAATAGTATTGCGTAGAAGACGTATATATGGGTGGTGCTCTGGCAGGACTTTTGTCTATGTTGAAGATATCCAATCGAGAATATTTCTGATGTAATTATGACAGCAAGAGGAGAATTAACAGACTTTGAACATGGAATGGTAGTTGGAGCTAGACACATGGAACATTTCATTTCGGAAATCGTGAGGATATTCAGCATGCCTAGATCTACTTCCCACCTTGGACAACGCAGTAGTCCACCACCTGAGCTTGATTACCGAGATTGACGATTTGTGAGTAGAATTGACAATGTTAACAGAAAAGTAACATATTGCATGAAATAATCGCAAGCATCAATACGGGAAGTAAAATGGACGTGTCCGTTAAGACAGTGGGACGAAATTTGATATAATGATTAGTCTGTAATGGGATATGGAAGCAGAAGACAGACTCTAGTGCCTTTTCTAACAGCACATGACGTCCAGCGCCTCTTCTGGGCTTGTGACCATATTGGTTGAACCCTGTAAAACTGTAGCTTGGTCAGACGAGTCATGATTTTAGTTGATCAGATCCGATGGGAGAGGTCGAGTGTGGCACAGACCCATGAAGCCATGGAACCAAGTTGTCAACAAGGCGCTGCAATATGGTGGTGGCTCCATAATGAGGTGGACTACTTTTTCATGGCATGGACTGGATCTTATGGTCCATTTGCATCGATCGTTGACTGGAAATGGCTATGGTCAGCTACTTGGGTGCTACTTGCAGTCAATCATTACAGTCATAAACATTATTCAAACAACGATGCTATTTTTATGGATGTCAATGGGCAGTTTCAAGAGGCCTTTATTGTTCGCGACTGGTTTAAAGAGCATTCTGGACAATTCCAGCAAATGATTTGGCCATTATGAATACCATCAGATATTTATGGGATATAATCGAGAGGTCAGTTTGTGCATAAAATCCTACACCCGCAACACTTTCGCATATATGGAGGCTGCATGGCTGAATATTTCTGCAAAGACTTCCAACTACCTATTGAATACATGCCATGCCGATTTTCGGCTCTTTGTGGAGCAAGAGAAGGTCTGACTTTTGTCCCCTCAGTGTATATTACAGAGATATTTAAAAAGTTTTAATAAAGAATATCAATTCATCGTGTATTTTTTAAAAAACAAAGAATTCCAAATTTAAAAGTAAAATATCGCATTTAAAATTAAAATTCTGAATCACGGAGTACAAAATACTTTGAAAAAAGCAAGTTCGCATTAATTTTTATACTAATTCAAAACAAAAAATTTAAAAATAATTAAATAGACATCAAAGTTTCTCTTAGTTTTAAGGAATTTAATATCAAACAAATGTCTGTCTGATAAAATCTTAGATAAACAGATAGCATTAAATGTCCAATAACTCATTTCATTGCTTTGGAAATTAAATTCAATTAAAGAAAAATCGAAGAAAATTCAGTTAACTCTATCTGTCAGCAGTTTTTATTACTTTTTAGTAATACTGATGAGATTCAAACAGGATTTAATTAGTTTTTCCAATTTTAGTATTTTTTGTAATAGGGATTATGATGAAAATATTCAATTTCAATTAGAATTTGGAATGAAATAAAAACATAAAATGTATATACATTAAAATAACTTTCTTAAACTTTTATTTAAACAAATATAAAATTTAATTAATAACCTTATAGTTCATTATATCAAAAGAAAAAAAAAATCAAAAAATAATTTTAATATCAAATTAAGAAAAAAGAAGAAGAAATTTCTAAAGTTTTTTTTCTTCTTCTCAAAATCTAAGATAAATTACCGGCGATGTAAAAAGGGTTTTAGGAAAAGCAAGGTTCGAAATTCTTTCATTAAAAAGCTGAATATTGCTTGCTTATGGGATTCTTAAAATAGAATTTATGATGAAAGTTATCGATTGTTGAAAACAGCTTCTAAATTCGTTAGAAACAGCTAAAAAATTGCTACTGTTACACAACTAATGATTTCTGGAGGTTATTTTTTTCTAGCTTTCGTATAAGTAAGTCTGCTTTTAAACGAAAAAGTTCGCTCTTGAGCGGGAAATATTTCAAGGAAAAATAGTTTTCCCCAGGCAATTAGAATAGGTTTGTGTTATTCAAAAACCTTATAGGTGATTGCGACGGCAAAATCTGACTCACTTTCACTGAAACAGGCAATTTAGATATGTATTCCTCCAGCGGTTGCTGCAAGTAATCTAAAAAAAAGAGAAAGAATATACAGCTTGTTAAAGTACTTGTAAATAATAGCAAGAAATATTTCAATATCTTAAATTCATCAGTTCTCTAAATGAAGAGCTTAGAGGAAGAAGGAACCAAGTGATATTCTGGGGAAAAATAATGCCAAATAATAGATTCCAAACTTTTGGTCAGCTGCATGTATAGTTTGACTACAGAAAGAACTTCTCTCGCCATTAAGTCTCAGAGGTCGTCTGCTGCGATGGAGACAAGAAACAGCAAATTCCAAAGGGGAGAGCTTCTCTTTCCCCACATTCCATTTTTCCTTCTGACTCGATCCAAAACCTGTCTTAAATATTGACCTAACACCCCAACTCGAAATAGTTAAGCATCATAACCATAATTACTGCCCCTGTACCAGACGAATCACTAGGGGAGTTCTTTCCAGAGGCAAAATGTACAGAAAGCTCTTTTTCAACAAAATTCGTCAATCCAGTTTGTAGTGGAAAAAAGTATTTATCGATATATTCTTGCGAATATGTTTAAAAAAAATGTCACTTAGAACTTTCTTCCATTAAAGCTCTACAACTGAAAACACATAAATTTATCATTTTTTTTTTTATCATCAAAGCACTAACAATGTTCAAAGCAATATAGATATGTATTTCCAAGAGTGATTGCTAAAAATAATCAGTCAAAAAATATGTATTATAGCTAATGAGACCCTTATAAATTACTAAAAAATAATTTGCAAAAAAATAATTTGCACCTCAAGCTATTCTATTTTGATCACAGACTTCATTCTAAATTTAATTTATTACTTAAAACACAAATATTTCAAGTTTAATAGTTTAGTGGCACTAAAATTACAGTTAAGTCATAAAAAACTAATTTAGATACGTATTTCTAAAGAGATTGTCGCAAATAATTTGGAGAAAAAAAAGAAGGTAGCAAGAAATATTTGGCATTTTTCCATAGCTTTGCTTTGTTCATAGATTTCCTATAAAATTTAATATTAATTTTATTATATACTATAATTCTTTTTAATCTTATTTAACTAAGAAATCAATATCAACAAAAATATTGCTCTGTCGAAATCTCAAAGTTCAGTTTATTTTAATGAATATTTATAACCTAATTGTGTCGTCTAATTAAATCGTGTTAGTTTTGTTATCTGAGCTGAAATTAATTACTTTTATTTTAGTATAAGAGAATGAAAAATTCTTTGCTTGCTTGTAAACGGCACTACAAGACGTTGCTTTGTGTTTTTCTTTAATTAGTGTATTAAACAAAGAATACAAAAAAAAAATTAAAATAAAAGTAAAATCAGTTTTTTTATGCTAAAATGTTGTAATAGCTTGTCGGCACACAGAAAGTAGCTAGATGTAGTTACACTTAAATTTGCAGTTATTATTTGATTTTTATATTATTCGTGTTTTTTTATATCTTGTGATTTTGTAAACTTCATTTAGTGTACAAACATACTCGTTTGCATGGCGTTTAATACATTATTCATATATGTTAACCTTTCTGCTTAATAATAAGCCTTTGCCACGAGGGAAATTATTTACTACTCTGCGTGGTTGGTAAGGCAATTTTTAAATAAATTTTGCAATCATTTGTTTCATCAAAAATTTCGCACTCGATTGAATTTTTGATTTTATAAACTTGAAAAATCTAAAATTTAAATGAATGGAGTTCAAATAGATAAATACATACACCCTATAACAGCATTAAAATTTTTTAAGAAATTAGTTGCTTAGTTCTGAATGAGAAATCCTATAAAAAAGAAATACAATTATATTCAAAACTTTTTTTGAATACTAGGCAAAGCTCTCAATAAAATAATCTACACAATGCAAATTATTCATATGAAACTGCCCTTTATTTACTTTGAGAATCCTTGAAGGCAAAAACTATGTACATTAAGAATCACAAATTAATATTTGAGAGAAAAAAATCAGAAATGGTACAGTTGACTGGTGAAAAAACATGAAAACACGTTTCATTACCAGATGAAACTTGAAGGTGTATAAAATAATTATTTCTTTATTTCCGGCGATCAAACAAGTTTCGGTGCTCCTTCTTTTATTGTGATTCGCTAGCTTTCGTAGTAATTTGTTTTTTAATAGCTTAAAAAATTAGTTTATGGCCACTAAATGTTTCTAATTTGTCATTATTTTTAACAAAGATTCTAAAAATATATATTAAAGACGGAAATTACGGAATACGCTGCATAATAAATACATGAAAGAAAAAGGTTTTTAAAATGAGACGTTCTTTTTAAAAATTCAGTTTAGAGCATAATGTTTATTCTAATATTCATTATTATAATATCTAATGCATACGTGACCGGAGTAAATAATTTTTAACCGGATAAATTTTAGAAATTCAAAAGCACAACAGTATTAATTTAAAGAATAAAAATGATAACAAATCTGCGAAATCTAGAAAAAAAATGTCCGAATATGGGATAGTACCAAAACATTAAACACGTAAGCTCAATACACTCATAAACAATTTTATGACAAAAAGAAAACATAAGACATAACAAAGTATTCAATCACATTTGGCTAAAAATAATGACTTAAAAACCCCAAAAAATTTTTCTAACGAACTCTGCCCACACTACAGCCAATAGAAGGCTTCTGTTTTCTCACTGTCATTTCACGCAGATTTCATAGTCTTTGGTTGAGTCTATCATCATTTTTGGATGAAATAGATCACTTAATTATCTCATATTAAAGCACCTAAATTCCTTTACTCAAATTAAGGTTAATTCAAGCAGAAGCCTTAAAGAAAATGTTCTTTTTGTGCAGAAATTTACACTTTTTAAATAAAATAGTAAAAATGATTGTTAACGAATATCAAGCACAGTTTTCGAAAAATACGGTTAATTCAGCGAGAATAAAAAAATGTTTTGTTCTAAAAAATGAAGTGGTTCATAGACCAGCGGTTCTTGAAGTGTTCCGCGGAATCCTAGAGTTCCGTGAAAGATGTAAAAGGGTTCCGAAAAGTTAGGACTTTTTATAAATAGTCTTTTACATAAAAACATTCTTTGAAACCTTTAATTATATTTAAATCCAATTAATAAATAATTTTTTACCTAATATTTCGAATGTCTTTACGATATTATTTAAAGTAAACTGCTAATGGAAAAGAAATGGCAAAATATTTGGAAAGTAATGTATTGCTAGTAATGTATTGAATAAATTATTGAAAGGACATGAATTTTTAAAAAAATGCATTAGTTTTTCCCTTCGCGGTCTTCAAATCAATATTAAGTAACTAAATTCGCTAATGAAGAAATGTGTTTCCCTAATAACCAATTCCAACAGTTGTATAAGTTCTTATCAGTTTTCATTTCAACGAAGATCACAGTTCGGCTTATTTAATTTATTTTCAGCTTATGCTTAAAGACCAGAAAAAAAAATCTAATCCAGACAAGTTCAACTCTGTCGGACATAAAACCTAATTTAAGATTATTAATGACAAAACTATGAAAAAATGTAATTCCTTTTATTAAATATTTAGAAAACAAAATGGTCCATATTTGTTAATAAATTTATAATCGTCTTTTATTAGTTTTTAATAATTACATAGTAGTCTTTCTTTGGTTTGTATATTCACAATTGCTATTGAATTTAATTTATAAAAGCAGGGTTCCACCGAATGAGGGTTGATCATTTAGGGTTCCACAGAAAGAAAAAAATTGGAACCACTGTCCCAGACTATGCCGATATTTTTTTTAAAATGTCACTTATTATTTTTGATTTAATAGGATTCCTAATCTCATACTGCAATAAAGCAGTTTTTATTGTAAATACAATATGGTCGATACAATTGTCTTATTTTTTTTTAAGATAAATGATTTGAGTGAAATTGAGTTCTCGGTTAATATCTTTAAAAAAAATGTGCTCCCGAATTGGAAAACATGGGGTCGAAAGAATTAACACAAAAATCTTAATTAACAGAGCACGATGATATAAAAATGAATAACAAAAATAAACTGCATATTAATAATCAAGTGATTGACGCAAGATACTGCTTAAAAAGAATCTTCATTTTGAAAAAAAGCTGTTACATTTCTAAAAGCAAGTGTCATTACTCAACTAATAGTGTTTCAGAATAAATTTTCTCATAACTTTAAAAGTTTAATGTTATCAGGAGGTTAAATTTCCTAGAGGCGACATGTTGCGAGTGATTTCATATTAAGTTAGAGATAGCTGCTTGTATATTTAATTTAAGCACCGAATAAAAATAAATTCACTTTAATAAAAAAAAAAGTTTCGCTTCGGAAATTTAATACGGATCATTTTTTTTCTCTCTTCATTACCTTTTCTAAAACGCGAATTTTTGACATTGATATACAGTACATAGGAAATGATGAACTGATTTCGATAAATTTATTTATTTATAGCTAGAAAAATTTTGAGACGTACGGTTTCATGAAATGTTACTTTTTAAATATATTCCCGCAAATTGAACTTACAGTACTTTTTTTATTAGCTCACTTTGCAGTTTGTGTGAGTAATATTTGACATCAAAGTTTCTATCACCTCTCTCTGTAATCTCCACCAAAGCTCTGTGTCTGATGAATATGCAAGCTTCAGTAGTTTTCTGACCACTCCGAAAAACATAATTTAAAGCAAAAGAGATTTTAATGTCAAAACTCCGACCACTTTCCGACCAACTAAAGGGCTCAAATTTTAACTAAATTTCTCTTCTGTATGACAATGCAAGATTAAAACGATTTCTAAACATAACAAGCAGAATTTATAGCTGTGTTATCTCCAAAAGAAAATCATTAATCCAAATCGAAATTTCGTCTACTTTCCGACAAGCTAGAGTTCTCAAAATTTGACTGGAGTTCTGTGTCTGATGCCAATACAATTTGCAATAGTTTCCTAAATGGAGCAGTCAAAATTCAGTGCCGATCGAAATTTCGACCATTTTTTTTGACATAAGCAGACACAAAACTAAAAAGGCGAAAATTATTTTATTTATGTATGAGATAAAACTAAAAACGTAGGACGTATCACTTACGTAACAAATTTCTATCACCATTGAAAACCTCCCTCTCCCCACGTCCATCGTAAAATATCGCTAGAGTAACATTTCTTATTTTCAGGACTCACAAAAATAAAATTATTTTCTTTTAAAAACCGTAGTTTTCAACATTTTATTCTAGTTCAAAATAAATGTTTCTTGTTATGTTCTATTTAACCACCATTTTACGATTTTTTTATTAAAAAATATAGAAATTAAAATGACACACTGCAAAATTTTAGCCAGTAAAATAAAACTTCTACCATAATAGACTCACAACTTTTAAAAGTATTTTTGCCATTCTCTAAAGACCATCACTGTTGAAAAATCGGTCTCTTAGAATATTAAAAAGAAGAAATAAAAAAAATAGGACAAAATACATTTTTCAATGTTGAGATATCTTCTAGCAGGCGATAGATCACCAAGAATGCATTTATGTCTGCTATACATTAACTAAAAATATAATGTAGGAAAACAATAAAGAAAGAATTCATACTTATTAAAAAAGATATTTTATATCCGTCAGATATAATCGACGGCTTTCCCCATTTTTTTAATAGAAAGAATATAAATACTCTTTTCTTTGATATCATTTTTCACTAGACAATTACTTTTATCTAAAACTTTTATGCGCACCAACGCTTCAATAGTTTTCTTTAAGTTGGAATCTGTATTCTTATGCATCATATGAAATTTAAACTGCGCAATTGTAAATCTTACAATCAGCTAGATATTTTCATGTTCCATAAATCTTCCAATTAGATTAATGTCACCACTCGAAATAGCAACCAAGAACAATAGGTAGGTATCATCCATTAGTAAAATTTATTTCATTAAAAATTTATTGCTATTCACTTGTCATTTAACGAATGAGCTCTTCTGTCAAGTAAGCGAAAATAGCATAGAGAGAAAGATGAAAAAAGAGTTCTTATTCGCTTTTTTTACTTCCAATTGCTAAGCATGTAAATACTATGCCAGGACACAGTAGTTGCGCCATCTTATGTCACACTAAAACCCTTATGTCACATTAACATTTTGAGCAACAATAACACCGTGTGCCACATTAACACTTAATGTCACTTTAATATTTCAGAGGGACCAAGAAGCCATGTTCTCAAGAACATGGAAACAACGACCGATTCTTGTTTACACAGGTCACCGGATACGAGAATCACTAATAATTATTATTATCGAATATGATATTAAAATATCGCGAATATTATAAAGATAGTTATTGAATGCGGTATTCTCTTATCAGTAATATAAATTTGTGAAATTGGAAAAATAAATTGAAAAATACTATTGTATAAGGACCAACGTTCGTGTTAGCGACAACTCGGAAAAGGAGTTGCCAACACATGGTCTTTATAAACTGATGCAGATGTGTGACCATCTCTATTTTTCTTTCCTCTAATATAAGTTACGCATGTTACGTCATGTACAATAGGAGAACTGTATAACAATAGTGCAAATGCCCAAGGGCGCCGGCAGAATAATATAAAAGGGGGTGCAACCCTCTAACAAACTAACCCCCCCCCAAAAAAATTACAAATATTCTGTTATTGCATTTTGTTTTGCTATTACATATACTTTCATTTGTTAAATTTTTTCAAGATACATTTCTTCATTTTTAACAAGATATTTTTTAAAAAAAAGTACTAATTTACGTGGTACGAAATATGGAGGAATAGAGAAAATTCTTAGGAATCCCTCGAATACATCGATTTAGTTATTGAGGCCACACCGTTTTATCCAGCTGTAGCGGAGACAATCAAAATTGGCCTAACTCTTCCAGCTACTACGTGCACTATTGAATGCACTTTTAGTACAATGCGACGTATTAAAACATGGAATCGGTCTACAATGTCTCACGAGAGATTAAGTTAACAAGACAATTATAATTCTTGTTTGATTAAAAAAATAAATTAATTGTTATGCATCAATAATTACTTAATTATTTGTTTTTGAATAAAAATATTCTTAATAAAAAAATTTTATGCTCTTTAATTGTTTAAAAAAAAGCCAGGGGGTGCAAGTGCACCCCGCTGCCGGCGCCCTTGCAAATGCCTGAGAGGGTGGTATTGTTAGTTACATTTTCATGACTGTCGGTAGCACTGTGCGCCGCTTTATGTCGTTCACTTTCATTGCACATGTTTACTCTACAATTTATGGTTTAAAAAAACTTTATTTGCCGTCATCTATTTTTGTCTTCCTCAAATTCAACAAACATAAACGATAGATATCCTCATCCATTCAAGCGATATTTAACAGATGTAAATGTATAATAGGAAGAAAAAGACCAAGTGTATTAAAGACATTCTTTCGGCAATATTCAAAGAATCTGAAAAGTGTTTGAAGTTGTATTGTTTAAAATGTCTTTTTGAAGGTGTAGTAATTTGAGAATACATTACATTATGGGGGATTAATTAAAAGGAGGAAAAAAATTCTAATCTTTGACTGTTGGTTGAACAATTAAAAGGCAGAGTTAAAAGCTGCTTTTTTCATGTTTCTATGTATTGTAAGGGAAAAAGAAAATGACAAGAATTTCTTTGTTTTTATTTAGAGTTGGCGAAATAAAACCAAACAACACTGCCTAATGTTTTCATGACATGACTTTAAAACTGAAATGACAGTTAAAACTATCTAGTATTTAATGCCAATTACATTTTTATCACTGTTTTTTTTTTAACTATAGTTGCCCCTTAAAAAATTCCCTAACCCCGTAAACGCAGATATTTTATATATTTTTTTCTGTTGCTCTAATAATTCAAGTGAAAATATATTTTGGTATTTTTTAATTATAGCTATAAAACAGTCTAATAGTTACTAAAAAATTAAATTATTGAAATTCGTACTAAAATAAAACTTAAAGTAGTATGGAAATTTTTCTTTTAATTTATATTCAAAAATTTATCAAAAATAGATATTGTAAATTGAAGAAATATCAATGATGAATAACTTATTCTCTTACATCTAAATAACTGCAAATTTTAAAAATTATTGTCTTGAAGTAAGCCATGTTTGGAAGATTAACGCAGAAAAAGACACCGGTGTTCCATGCTGTATTTCCTAATTATGAATTTGTAAATACAAATATAATATTTTTTACTTATTTTAACCCAATTTAAAACGAAATAATGAAAAAAGTATGGAAAATATGTTTAATAAAAATTCTGCTCTAAAGGGTTAAGTGAAGAAACCATTTACCTCTCTCACTAGCGTCATCAACCAAGATAATTTCCTCGATAAGTTCTTTAGGCGACATGCGAATGACACTATGAATAGTGCGAAGAAGTGTAGACCATGCTTCGTTGTGAAACACTATCACAATGCTAGTGGCAGGCAATCGAGCCGCATAAGTTTTTGTCTTGCACCTGTGAAGAAAAACACAGCATTAAGTATTGCTTAGGGCTGTGTAGTAAAATGACTAAATATACATTAACATTGAATCAATGAGTTTGAAAATATGTTATTTTTACCAAAACTAATTCTATAGTAGAGAAAAAAAAACTGAATGGTTAAGGGGGGTCAGGACCCTTAAAACTCTCAAAAAATCGATTTTTCAAGAATCATTTTTTTTATTCCTTGCATTATTCTGCGCATTTTCATATCTTACATTTCGAAATCTTTCAATTGGTTCAAAAGTTATAAGGGTTAGAAGACAAGTCACTCACCAACAATTGCTTTAGTGGGCGTGGTCGCGAATTGCTTCATTTCGGGCTTATCTTATAGTTTCTAATAATAATCTGAGATTTAAAGTGTCTACAACTCAACTCTGCTCCAACCCTTTGCAGATTTTATTTGTTTATATTCGAATTGCATGCGTTTTTTAATCTTAGATTAATATTTGTACATTCGTCTATTAGCTTTCATTTTAGTCAAAAATCTAGTTTCGGTTTGATTTATTTATTATAAATAATCATGAATAATCCTCGTAGATCTGGTCAGAGACCAAAAAAGAGAAGATTTCGTGGAAATCAATTTCGGCAAAGTGTAAATGTGGGCAGTTGCAATGTTTTTATTGAAAAAGAGGATTTTAAAAGTGCTTCTAAGAAAAAGCTTTCGATGTCATGTTCCAGTTTCAAGGATATCGAAACTGAAACTAAAGAGACTTTTGATGGTTATCGCCTTATTGATGTTGCTTCCTTGATAAGTTTTTTCAATAATGTAGCTGCTTGTGGAATTTGTCATGCTTCCTTGAAAATGACTGAGAAATCCCAGTGTGGATTGTTGTCTTCTTTTGAAATAACATGTCAAGCATGTCAGAAAAGGGATGTTTTTAAAAGCTGCAAACTGATAGGAGTGAATAAGAACATTCCAGAAGTAAACAGAAGATCTGTTTTTGCAATGCGGTGCATTGGTGGTGGACTTTCAAGTCTGCAGACATTTTGTTCTGTGATGTGCTTGCCCAAGCCCATAACTCAGAAATCTTATGATAAAATTAATTCTAAAATATTGGAAGTATCAAAAGAAGTTGCTTTGTCATCCATGGAACAGGCAGTTAACGAGGAAAAGTGTCTATCAGATAATCCAAACAGTCTAACCGTCAGTGGAGACGGCACCTGGAAAACCAGAGGTCATACGTCTTTAATAGGCGTATGTACCCTGGTAGGCGGCGAGACAGGAAAAGCTGTTGACATAGAAGTAATGTCGACATTCTGCAAAGGTTGTGCTTCGTACAAGGGTCCAAAGTTTGGCTTGAGATATCATAAGTGGCTATCTTCTCATAAAACAGTGTGCCAGAAAAATCATGCCGGCTCTTCTGGAAAAATGGAGGTTGACGGCATGAAGAGGATTTTCCAAAGATCTGAAGAAAAATATGACGTCAAGTATGAAACATACATTGGCGATGGTGATTGTAAAACTTTCCAGGCTATTTGTGAGGCAAAGCCATATGGAAAAGATGTTTCGATAACCAAAGTGGAGTGTGTGGGACACATACAGAAGAGAATGGGCACTCGTTTGCGAAAACTCAAAACTTCATATGGCAAAAAAAGGCTTTCAGATGGTAAGACGATAGGTGGTCGGGGAAGACTGACAGACGTAACAATAAATAGAATTACAAGTTATTATGGCAATGCAATTCGCCAAAACAGCAATAACTCAGTCAACATGCGAACAGCGATTTGGGCCATATGGGCTCATACTTGCAGCACGGATAAAGAGCCGATGCACTGGTTTTGTCCGAAAGGCGAAAATAGTTGGTGCAGCTATAATAAAGCTGTGCATAACAACAAAGTGCATGAGTATAAGCACCCAATGCTGGTTGCTAAAGTTGTTATGGAGGCAATAAAGCCAATATTTAAGGATCTGTCTCATCCGTCTCTTTTGAAAAGATGTTTGGGGGGTAAGACCCAAAACCCAAATGAGTCGTTGAACTCACTCATATGGAAGTTTTGCCCTAAATTTGCTAGTGCTGGCAAAAATGTTGCCGAAATAGCTGCATGTATGGGTGTTTGTGTTTTTAACGATGGAAAAAAGTCTTTGATGTCTATTATGAAACTGTTGGAGCTACAAATCAACAAAAAAGCAAAGCAAAACTTTCATGCTCAAGATAAACTCCGCGTAACAAAAGCTGAAAAGCGAGCTAGTGAACAGTCTATTGTAGCTCGTAGAGTGAAACGACAAAAAAAGATTTGTGAAAATGAGAGAATGAAAAAAAGTGAAGGGGGGGATATGTATATTTCTGGTGGCTTTTAATTTTTAAATGTTTTTTTTTATATTGATTTTATTATAAAATAATAAAATGTAAGAAATTTATTCCTTTATATCTATGTCTTTGAGGTTACTTAGGATTTCTAGATAAACATAAAAATGGATATTGTTATAATAATCAAAATTTTAACTTTGTGGTCATTTTTATAAACAATTTTTTAAAAGTTACTAATTTGAAAATCTTTTGTTTGCTTTTGAAAATTTATTTTAAAACATCATCTTTTAGATTTTTATAAATCTCAAAAATCTATCATTTAGGTTGGTTTGGTTTTTGTATCAATCATTTCTAATGTTTGAAAAGTTGATTACTATTTGACTCGATGCTCGTTATGTGACAAGTCGTTGTGAAATGTTACTTTATTTTGTTTATAAGTCAAATTTAGTTAATGTATTACTGTTTAAGTTGTATGTAGGTATTGTAAAATGATTTATTTTATTTATTTAGGCATTTTTAGAAAAATATATTGAGTGGTATTCGAAAAAAACAAATTTTTAACTTTAAAGTCATTTTTCTCAAAATGTGATATGTTGAACTTGTGCGCACTGCGTACAAAGAACTAATTGATAGAATTGTACGAAACTTTAGGAAAAGTTTTATGATATGGTTTGCTACAACTGGTACCTACTATAAAAACCATTACTCTCTTAAAATTTTTTTAAATAATTGTGTAATGTGCCAAAAATATAGAAATTTGAAAAACTTAAACTTTTTTAATTTTTAGAAAATTAAAATATATGTATATCAAAATAATATTAGGTAACACAGGTTTAGGGTAATTATAACTTTAATTTAAAATTAGTTTGACATTATTTTGATGATATTTGACTCGTACGCTTTGCGCGCAATGAAACTCACTTTTTCGAAAATAAAAAAATTTCACTATATTAAAAAAAGTCTGTATTTTTTTTATGAATGATTTTTTTTGAATTTAGCTATTTAATTATATTGATAATAGTGCTAGTAAATGATAAAAAAAATTTCATAGCTTTAGGATAAATTCAAAGATAGTTACAGTGTGTCGAAAATATGGTATTTCATTGTATCGTTTAAGGCGTTAAAGGGTCCTGACCCCCCTTAAGCAGCCACTCGACATATAAAGCTTTTTTCTTACATTGTTTATATCAGTATATGGCTGGTTTCAGAACATTCTGTTGCAGTTATGTGATAACAATAAATTTAGAAATAAATTGATATTAATTAGAATTTAAGATTTTTTAGACCGGTTTTCGTACAAAAACCTTAAAACGAATACATATGTATAATTTTTAACAAGCGAAAACATGAATAATTTGCCATTTAGAAATGAAATAAAGAATTTACTTGAGTCTTAGAATACATGTACATGGTTATTTGTGTAGAGTCAGAAGTCTTCTATAGTAGATTATGAATATCTGTACTGGGACGCATACAGATGAAATTATATTGTGTTATAATCTAATTTACTATTTTGCAATTCTTACTTACAGTTTTCATCTCTTAGGAATGAACTTCCCCCCCTTTTTTTAACGAATTCCGAACCCAATTAATCCCCCATGTATTCCGAACCCTCCCCTTTAACTTTTGCGAATTTTGCTTCTTGCGGCCCATAATTACTCTTACCTCTCTTTCTTTTCTTGCAAATATCACCTAAAGAATTACCCTCTGAATCACTCATTGTGTGGCAAAAAGCACCAGCAAAATATCAAACCTAAACTAAATACCTACCTTGTTAGGTAATGTTGACAATTTCATAAATAAATACTGCAGTCATCTGCCGGTATATTTTCAGGTTCATTCCGAGAACAGGTTATATGACTTGTTTTTGATCTCAATTAAGATTTCAATGCACAAAATATACCATAAACCAAGTAGGAGAGCATTAATTTTTTATAACCGAACTATGTATCTACGTCAGCCAAACTTAGAAAAGCAAGACTTTGAATTTTGACATAAAGTGGAGATGTCTGGTTTTCAGACTCGTTGATTCAATTATGGTTAAAATCAATCTTAATACAACTGTCGCGTCCCCCAAAACCATTACCTGTTCCCAATATTTATCAAACTAAAAAAATGACATAGGACATACAAAATAAAATTCGTACCATGTTAGCTGTTTTAAAGAGTAAATTTGGAATTTTTTTTTTGAAAAGTATAGCAATCGATGAAGATATATAACTTCTTATGCCAAGATCGCTTTCTAGGTAGCGATGAAAATCAAACGTGAAATATGTCTCAAAATCCCGTATAAAGTTTAATTCTTTATTTACAGACTTATTTTATTCAATGAAAAATATGGTAGCTTTGAACTTGGTTATTTACAATTTTAGCCAACATTTTCATAAAAGTCACATACGTTATCGTTCTATCTCAAGATAACTTGGTAGATTCGGTTATGAAACGCAAATGTGAAACTCTACCTCTCAAAATTACGTCCAAAGTTAAATTCTTTATTCACCGACTTATTTTATTCAACGACAAAGATTGTATCTTATTTGACTTTGAACTTGATAGTTCTTAACAATTTTAGACAACACTTTTATAAAAGTCATCTACATCATAAAAGCAAGCATCACAATGTGGTCGGGCATTAATGTGATAAGTTTTAAACACTTTTTTTTAAAAATCTAAAGAGTTTAAGCCTTATGTTAAACAAAAAACAAAGTCAAATAGAGGAAAAGAAGATACTGTAAAGCAAAATGTGATTTAGTATCGTTTAATCCATTTTTCTTCTTCCTTGAAAAAAATTCATAAGCTTATTAATTCTAATATCTTTTTATAAAATGTTTTCTTAAATATAGGCTCTTCTGGGATTTCGCGCAACACTAAGTAACCTGGACAAGGCTTTAAAAAACATTTAAACTTATTTTCAGTAGAAAAAAAAGCAGATAAAAGAAAAATGTCAAACAGATGAGACAGTAATAAAAAAAATAAAAAAATTGAAGCAGGTGTAAAAAATAACAAAAGTTTCATAAAGGAATTAGATAAAAGAATTTTTAAAAAAAAATTATAAGCCTTAATTTTTCAAAATGAAACTTCCTTGCTTTAAAAACACATATTTAATATCAAGAAATTTTTTTTGCAAATCTTAACTTTAATTTCGATATGATTATGTTCTTAAAAGTTTTTTTTAAATCAATTTAATCTCTTTAAAAATTATAGTCGTTTTTACAAATAATATACATTGTCGCATTTCCCCCCTTAAAGCTTTTTTTAATAAAAATAAGATCTTTCACTACTTTGATAGCCATTATGGATTTATCAGTCCCTCAATTTATATTGAAATTGTATTTGAAAACTAGTTTTAAATAATTATGGAGAAGAAAGTGACAGTTATTTCTTAATTATTTTATTATTCATGCAACGAGCAATAATGATTTTATTAGACAAATACTCAAGACCATAAGCTCATTAGCAGTTTTTAAGGTATTTAAAAATATGTTTTTACACTGAAATTACTAAAAACCTTATTATTAAACCTTAAATTTTAAATTTACCGACCATGAGTACCAGATTCTTTAAGAGAGTTTACTATATTTTTAATTTTAAGTTTTACCACTTTATTTTTGAAATCAATAAATATAGCGTATAAACCACCAGGCACTCGTACTTTCTCTCGTACTTTTTTAAATAAGGTAAAAACTAATAAATGAATTAAGTCTTTTTTTTTATTTTTCTCGGTTAAACAAAAATATTAATATTTACCAAATTATTCATATTAAAAATATATGTTACTATATTTGATCTAAAATTGTGCATTTGGAACATTTCTTAAAACTGAAGAAGCTGTCACATATTAGAAGTTTCTACCATTATTTTCATCACTACAATTATTTACTGACGGACTGTTATATTCGCATAATTTTCATGTTGAAATAATCACTGGTGAATAAAATAAGGCTACCACTGTTTTTAACTGATTGTCGCCAATCTGTCACAGAAAAATAAGATAATCCCGCATTTGTTTATGTCCTTGATTATAAAGAAGGAATTTGAATGGCTTATAAAGTCGAAAGAAAAATTAGGGAGGTAGCAAAAATATTTCTTTCAAATAAAACGATATGGGAAGAGGTAAAAATTAGTTTAATTCTCATTTTGAAACGTTATTGAAATCACTGATACCTGTGCCAAACCGCAGAACTTAAAAAAAAAGATTTGTTATATATAAGACAACTAAAAGCAGCCAATTAAAAATTATAAAAAAACTCTACACACTATAGAAAACTCTACAGAATGTAGAGTTTTATGATACAACAGACGAATGTTATTACACTGCGAATGTGTAACACTTTGAAAGACTAATTTTATTGTGTATTCAAGGTACATCAATTAAAAAGGCATTATAAACTAAGTCTGACGAAAAAGCAAAAAAAAAATTAAATGAAAAGAGCTGGAACGTTTAGTAAAGCATCTGGAAATCTTTGAATCCACATTTATTTTAATATAAATATTCCGTGAGGTTAGGAAGTGGCAAAATTAATAATGTAAATCCGTGTTTCCCAAAGTGTGGTACGCGTATCCCCAGGGGTACGGGAACAGTTTAGTGGGGGTACGCGTTCTTATGCGAAATATCTAGCAACAAACGAAAATTTCAAATTTTTTTATTTAAAAGTAAAGCTAGCCATGAAAATTTACTATCACGTATTTTTCTATTGGCTATTTTTTGCAGAGTTAACAGTTAATACTTTGTGGTGTCAACAGCCAGTTGTGATTTTCAACTTTTGTGCAATTTTTTTATAGTAAAAAATATAATCATTTTTTATTAGTGGTACACAGCGTTACGAAAAATGAAGAAAGGGTACACAGAAGTAATTAGTTTGGGAAACACTGATGTAAATGAACGCATTATGATTAATTCAGATTACGCTCTAACTTGCGTATCAGTGGGTTTTTATACCTGATACTATGAAAAATATTAAAATTAAAAGAATAAATTGGGCTACTCATATTGATAAAATGGATTAAAAAAATAGGCAAAAAATGTTTTTATTTGCAATACCCTTCAGTGGTCAGGAAAAATAAGGCTAAAATTTGGAGTCTAGAAATAACTAGTCTAGAAATAAGCTGTTCTAGAGTAGTCTTCAACAGATGGACTTGGCTTCAAGCTGAGATGTATCAAGCATGATGATAACGATAAACGTAAATAAATTAGCTGATTTTGTTTAGTACTAGCCGCATTCTGTTACAAGCTTTTTTCCAGGCAAGAACTCACTATCTTGCAACATATTTAAATTCGTATTTTTTAAGGACATTAATCCAGTTAAATACATGTCGAAAAAACTGAAATAAAAATTCCTTTAAAATAAATTACGTAAAAAAAATCAACATTAGAAGGGTAAATGTGCAGACCACTTTTTCAGAAAGTATCTTATTAGTTGGGCCAACCTTGCCCCCACATTAAGAAAGACACACACAAAGGAAAGAACTTCCATGCCTCTAACCAGGATTCGAACTGGGAATATTTCTACAAGCCGTTCGGCTATATAATAAAACTATAAAGCAAATTTTATGAATGTGAGACAAATTTTAAGACTTTTCACACTGCTGTAATCTTTAATTTCGACGATTATCGTACTCACGGCCTCAAAAAATATTATGGAAAGAACAAAATAAATTAACAATGCCATTTCACTTTCGCCAAATAAGAAAAAAAAATCAATCACTAAAAAATTCATTTCCGAAAAAAAAACTTACATCATAAGAAATATCATTAAGTAAATGTAATGGAATGAGAAAGTAATGGAAAAGGTATTTTATCGATAAACAATCACACTTAATGATCAGAAAACCTAATTCAAATGGTGTGTGCAAATTATGATTTTTTTAAACCAAGACTGTTAAATACGTTTTTCATTATTCTAATTGCAGGTACTTACCCTTCGGCTCTAACATCGGGCAAGGTTCGGTTGAGGGCTATTCGATCAGAAGCCAGGAGATTAAATTGGTTTAATTTAAATTTCTCTTTTCGAAGCTCTTCTTCTTCTGGAGGTATGACAACTGCCCTGCCCATCTCACCAGACCAATGGCTAGGGTTACTATTGACCACTAGAAAAGATAAAATGAATTAGTAATTTGAAGACTATACTGTGAGATAATGATTAGACAAGTCACAAAAGAAAAAAATTTGGAAAAAATATGGAAATTTTTTTAATTAAGATAAGTAACTCATTAAAACTCCAACCACAAAAAGAGGTCAGTATATGATAAATCCTACCAATAATGAGTAAATCGCAAAATGTAATTGTAAAAACCAATTATTAACCCATTAATGTCAAACCACAAAAGAGGTCTGTATATGAAGAAACCCTTATATGAAAAAGAAATTGGTTGTACAAATTAGTTTAATCTAACTGGATATTTCTTCTGTTTTTTACAGCTTTAGTAAACATAAAAAAATATTCTTTTGATATGCAGGTTCAAAATTGATTTCAAAAGGCAGATAGTGTTGATTTCAAAAAACAGGGTTAAACGTCTATTATTTAAAAATTATTTTAAGATATTTTTAACCTGAATTATGCTTTTCATGCATTAAAATATTTCGTGTTAATCGGAATCGTGTTAAGAATATACTTATTTCAGAATCCGATTAAACAAGAGGAAAATTTGCAACCACATTCGAAGAAACATTGAAAATGTAACACATTAATGGCCGAGACTGAGTAACTTCTAGCCACATTTAAAAGAAATTGCTTACATAATTTCTGAAAAATTATTCAAACACACCAAAGGTTAAAAGCATCACCTTTTCAACTATTTTAACATTAGAATTTCCCAAAATTTTATTTATCAGCAGTGCCTTATAATTTTTAAATTTGGCTTAAAAAATTATACAAATTAACGCAATGAATTTCTTTAGACCTGAGATTTACTTTTCATCTGATATTTCCACGTTTTATTGTAAAAAGTATTTATTTCGAATTTATATAATCAAATCTGTCTACATAAAATTTGAATACTCTTTATAAAATTAATCTGATAAAAATATAACCTCAAATGTAAATTAATCTCTATTAACATAACATCTGTAATAATTTACTTTATTTTCCATATATTTAAAGACTAAATGTATACAATTCAATCTAAATCACAGTTTTTGAAACAATCGAAAGCATGAAATGTTTTAATTAAAAATAATACATGTTTTAATTAAATAAATATATGTTTTAATTAAATAAATAATCCCAAAAAACTGAAGAGGTAAGATGATACTTCATTTGCTTTAAAAATATGCAGATGGAAAAAAAAGTCAACCTATTTCAAGGGCTCAAATATAGGCGCCCATTTATAAGACTTACCAGAAGTGAATGAGAATAAATCAAAGCGATTTCAAATAGTAAACGTGAAGTTGCCAACGATAAATGGAAAATAAAGATGGGAAACAGAAGTAGAAAAAATCCACGGCAGCCGAGAGTGAAACAAAAATTACGATATTTCAAATCCCTGCGGTTTCTTCTCATTCACGACTAGCAAATCTTCAGAATGGGTGTCCATTTTTGAGAGCTTGAAACATGCAGACTTTCATTTCCATTTGCATATTTTGAATCTAATGATGCTTTTTTAATCAAGTATTGTTTTAATTGTTATAATGCATCGTGCATTTTCCAAGCGTAAATTCCTACGTATTCCGAAATTGAAAAAAATAATTCTTCAATTTATAAGAGAACCTGTGGAATTCTACAACCATGAAAAAAGATTTTTACGCTAGGACATAAATATATCAGTTTCATAGCTTCCTAGACACTTTTACTGGAATCTCTCTCTTTTCCAAAAGAAAACAGAATGATGATGCCTAATGATGCTTTCTTAATCAAGTATTGTTTTAATTGTTTCACATAATGCATCGTGCATTTTCCTGACAAAAACCCCTACGTGTTCCGAAATTGAAAAAAATAATTCTTCAATTTATAAGAGAACCTGTGGAATTCTACAACCATGAAAAAAGACTTTTACGCTAGGACATAAAGACATCAGTCTCATAGCTTCCTAGACACTTCTACTGGAATCTCTCTCTTTTCCAAAAGAAAACAGAATGATGATACCTAATGATGCTTTCTTAATCAAGTATTGTTTTAATTGCTTCATATAATGCATCGTGCATTTTCCTGACAAAAACCTCTACGTGTTCCGAAATTGAAAAAAATAATTCTTCAATTTATAAGAGAACCTGTGGAATTCTACAACCATGAAAAAAGACTTTTACGCTAGGACATAAAGACATCAGTCTCATAGCTTCCTAGACACTTCTACTGGAATCTCTCTCTTTTCCAAAAGAAAACAGAATGATGATACCTAATGATGCTTTCTTAATCAAGTATTGTTTTAATTGTTTCACATAATGCATCGTGCATTTTCCTGACAAAAACCCCTACGTGTTCCGAAATTGAAAAAAATAATTCTTCAATTTATAAGAGAACCTGTGGAATTCTACAACCATGAAAAAAGACTTTTACGCTAGGACATAAAGACATCAGTCTCATAGCTTCCTAGACACTTCTACTGGAATCTCTCTCTTTTCCAAAAGAAAACAGAATGATGATACCTAATGATGCTTTCTTAATCAAGTATTGTTTTAATTGCTTCATATAATGCATCGTGCATTTTAAGAGCGAAAATTCCCACGTATTCCGAAAGTGAAAAAAAAAAATAATTCTTCAATTTATAAGAGAACCTGTGGAATTCTACAACCATGAAAAAAGACTTTTACGCTAGGACATAAAGATATCAGTCTCATAGCTTCCTAGACACTTCTACTGGAATCTCTCTCTTTTTCAAAAGGAAACAGAATGATGATACCTAATGATGCTTTTTTAATCAAGTATTGCTTTAATTGTTACATATAATGCATCGTGCATTTTCCAAGCGAAAATTCCCACGTATTCCGAAATTGAAAAAAAAAAATTCTTCAATTTATAAGAGAACCTGTGGAATTCTACAACCATGAAAAAAGATTTTTACGCTAGGACATAAAGATATCAGTTTCATAGCTTCCTAGACACTTCTACTGGAATCTCCCTCTCTCTCTTTTCCAAAAGAAAACAGAAAAGTCTAGAAAAGAGAGAATCTCATCTTCTTCAATCCGATCTCTCTGTTATCGGGGCTTAAGTCCTATGTCAAGGACCCAGCGATCCGAAAATAAGATTTTCCTTCCTAAAAATTCAATTTCAATTTTCGAACTCTCGGAGATAACTGAGACATGTCCGAAAAGAGAACTAGAAAAGTAAACTGATTGAAGACATAATTTTGTAGCGGCATCATAAAAAAAGTTTCTTTCCCTTTTAATCAAGTTCAGATCAGATGAAGTTTTTTTTTTCTTTTGGGAGCGAGGCTAGATTTCAACTTAATGAGATCTTGCTCCCGAGTCTTGTCTTCGGAAGAAAGGATTAGTGGCCAATCTCATAGCCCCTGTCACCCCCTTTTTTTTTTCTTCTCTCTTTTGGAACGAAGAGAATACTAATATATTTAATCAAATAGTCTTGGAATAGTATCTAGATGGGCAATATTTTAAAGTTTGAGTTTTTACGTCATTAAAAAAAAAAGAAAATTTCATGTAGTTTATTCCAAAATGCCTCATGATTTGTCATAAATAATGACGTTTTAAAATTTATGAATATTAGAAGACAAACTTTGTGAGAAATGAATGAATAACTTACTGCTGAAGCTCTATAGCCGTTAACATGCACTTCATCCGTTAAAGTGCAAAAAAAAAGAGTTTTTTTGCTATTTACCAAGGCACACTTCTAAAAAAATTCACGTTTCATTTTAATTTCTCCATAAATTTAACGGTTTAAAGCAGTTTTATTGACAAAATGGTTTTCTTCCGTTTTCCACCCTAATCACAAACGGATTAAAACAGTTAGTTGAAATTCTAGTTTTTTTGCCATACAGTTTTGCATTCCGTAAAGCAATTTACACTTTTCTCCAATCATTTAACGATTATTTTCTATACTTACTCTTACTTTTTAGGAATTACAATGGCCGGGATAGCCTGGTTGGTAGGGCACTGGACTCACGTTTGTCAGAACGGGAGTTTTCACAAATGGCCGAAGACTCCCCGTGTAGTAAATGGTGACTGGTGCACGTAAAATCTGTCGGGTCACAAAGTCCTTATTGTTCCCATAACGAATCAATAACTCTGGGGGTACTGAATTAGAGATTGATCGTTCTCTGGTTCAGGTCAAAATTACGACCTGTGGACGAATGTATAGATATGTTTGCACTAGATACGGCTGTGGCGCATGTGTGAGACAGAAGTCGAATTCTTGGCCATAGAGGGCGCCACTGGAAAAAGAGAACAATCGCACCCCAGTTCCTTATTGGCCGACGACAACAGGAATTACAATTAGCGTTCCGTAATACTATTTCACTTCTCAATTTTACTTTTTTGCAGTATACTAAATGTGCGGGTTAACTGTTTCTGTTTAATTAAAATTTATTTCTTTAATTCTATAAATTAATCTGTTGATTAAATTTTTTGATTTTATTCTTTACATATTGAAATATAAATAAATGGCATGTTAATTTCCTAGACTGCTACAACATTTTAAAAAGTTTGATTTTTTTGTATTATAGTTTTTTGTGTGATTAATGTTCTATCAACTAATGTTCTTCATTTTTTGGACATCGGGAATATAATATGTCAATTTAATCATACAGAATCGTTACTACGTTTTCAGCAAAGATTTTGTTTTTCCTTCAGTGGGAGCCTGATAGGTTATGTGCTTATGTACAGGTTATTTAGGTAATTTGCTGATTACTTAGGCGATTTGAGAAATGTTTTGGCACTTTAGCGGTTAACGGATCACTATAGTTAATCTAAGCACTAACTAAATAACGCTGGTGAAATATTTTTTTGTTTTTATTGCATATATTTTTTAACAGATATACATATTTTTTAACAGATTATTTTTAACAGATATTTTTTAACAGATACTTCCGCATCGTTGATTTCAAATCGGCGACCAGTTTCCCTCACCAAGCGACAGCTCTTTTAATGTGACATTTTTAGTCTATTTTTTGTCGAAATGTGTGTTTAAAAACATTATATATAACAAGGGATTGTATAAATGTTACTTCTAAAGCAGTCTGAGCACATCATCAAGATTAAAATTGCATAAGAACTCATGGCCGGATATGTTGTCATGCGCCGCTAGTGACATTTTCCTATTATCAATTGTTTCTTTGGGTGCTTCTGAACAGGCCACAATAGAGAAGCGTCTCGCCGTGCGAGTCAACATTTCTAGGCATGCGTTTATGTACAATTTTAATCCTGATTATGTACCCAAACTCCCCTAGATGCTTCTTGCAACATTTATGCGACCCTCTGTTATATCTAACGTTTTTAAACTTACACATTTTGACAAAAAGTAGACTAAGTACGTCATTTTTTTTAAAAAATGTTATATATTTTTGGGAGCAAAACTAGTTTTAGATTTGAAATTCCCACCATCGAATGAGTCAAGATCAAGTATTGGTATAAATTCAAAAAAAAATTTATTCCCTATAACAATCTGTGAAATAGATTTCAACAGTTTAGCAGTAACATACAAACTTTAATATTTTTACTATTTCTTTTTTAATCCTTCGCATTTATATTCTTAGTAACTATTTTGAACAACCGACCCAATTTTGGGTTTACGACTACTAAAGTTCAACTACGTTGCTTGTAATTTTGAACCCAATCCAGAGGGAACTACCGAATCAAATATTGGGAGAAATTTGCCCTCGTGGAGTACTTTTTGATGAAACTAACCCGCATTCGTGCTACAGGGAGAGGAAAACCTCCCACGGTAGGCCTGATGCAAGGGGACTCTAACTCATGATCAGTCCACCACTGAGGACATTTAACGCCTCATTGGAAGGCGAGCGCTCTATCTCCTGAGCCACCAGGGCTCAAGTAATTTATATTTGACAAAAAAAGAAAAATAGTGAAAAAAGAAATAATTACATGGAAGAGGCGGAACTTATCCTCAAAACTGATAGTCGTCAGATTCTGCTCTTGGAGTATCCATACTTATTATAATTATTTTTGTGAAGGCAAATACTTCAGTGATTTTAAGACCAACCGTTCTTTCAATGCGGAAGTATGAACACATTAAAATGGTGAAAATATTGGCTTAATACTTTGAGTAGCCAATATGTTTCAGAAGTCATCATAAACCACACAAAAAGCCTTGAGATTTTTACTCTCATCAGAATTTTTAAAATATGTAGAGAATTCCAATTTCATGTAAAACTGTCTATAAATTTCTACGTGTGCACCTCAGAATTCATCTAAGATAGGAAAATTTTTAATTTATGCGATATTTTAAGGTTAACTCTGTAAGTATTTTTCCAATTAAATAAGCATATCATAAACAATTCCGTTAAATTAAATGTTCGCGTGTACTCTTATAATAATTTGTCTGTATGAATTTTAAACTTAAATAGTCAAAATAGAAAGAGATCTTTAAGAACAAAAAGTAAATGAACAAAATAAAACTAAGGAAAGAAGTCATTAATTCGATGATTATGCTGGAAACGTTTTTTTTACTAAATTTTCATCAACAACATCTCATTCATAGTTTAATGAAAATACGCATTTCGACTCTCATGATACGCTTAGGGTTCTTTTATTTCCCCATTTCTAACAATGCAAAATTTAAGCTCTAATTAAAATTCCAAGAAAATTATCTTAAAAAAGCGTTGAAAACTTTAATTGCTGTTTGAAAAATATATCAAAAGAACATTACCAAAAGCGCTTATAATAGAACTGCTATTAGGACTAGCACTTTGTAGATTAGCACTTTTTAACAGATGAGAACATTAAATAATTTCTTTCCCATAATAATCATTTTACGTATATATTATCGTTAATTAGTTAGAAATGTAACCTTTATTTATAAAATTTTTACTGCACAGTAAAATGTCTCTAATAAACCGAAATTTCATTAAATTTAATAAATATTTTGAGATTTTAATGCATCTTCATCCGGTCTTAGGATTACTTATGACGGCGTCAATCCTAAGAAAGAAACCTGGATACGACTGATCACTTGACATGAAAGAAATAATAACTATGTGCTGCATGTTAACGAAATATGCATGTAATCTGTATAAGCCTCCAGGAGCTTCTGTTATATGTACATTTTGTAAATAATTTAAATTCTTTAGTCTTTTTTCGTATTAAATGTTTATGAAAATTATAATGGAATCATCATTAGATAAAAAGAGCATTAAAATAGATTGCAAATAAAAATCTGACGGATTAAAATTGAAGTGGAGCTAATTTCCGATATTATGGTCCTAAAAGTTTAACTGGGCACACACCACACACATATACAGTCACCGGAACGCCATTGGTGACCAATATATTTGTAGTAGCGACTAATTTTTTAAATATTTTAATACACTTGACATTTTTTTAAAACTTAGATGAAAAAAGTCGGTTTGAGAACTGATTTTGAAGAGTGTTTTTTTCTTCATTGTCATGGCCCAACTTTTCAACAATCATTGGAGAGAAAAAATCTTATCTTTTGATTATCTTCGCACTGTCACAGATTCCGCACATTTCTGATTTCGTGTTTTGTAATGTTATAGTGTTTAAAAAAATCATGTCGAAATCTTTAGCAACAACTGTGGTATTACGATCGAAAACCACATGGATTTACGATAAAATCGAACTGGCAGAATCGAACTGGAGTGATCGAAAATCGAAAGTGATAACTCGCATGAGTGGTTTGAGATTCATGAGGCTTCATATCGGAATTTCAAAAATTATGCAAAAATCCACGACTGAAAAAAACGATCGAAAAATCATGTAAATTCCCTAGGAAATGGACGCAGATCGAACACGAAAGTCAAAAATTTATTTCTGAAACGTACGATACGAAATTTCTCTTACAAATTTTTATAATGATTTGTTAGATTGTAATAAGTATTCCAAACGCATATACCTGTCTTTTTTTTGTGTATGGATGCATTCAATAAAATTTCAAATAAAGAAAAAAAGAACAATGGAGGTCCAAGTATTCTGTACCAAGTACTGTTTAAGTATAGTACTAGAAATTTTTCCGGCTACCAACATTTTTCAAAATTTTTAGAGTCCTGAACATGCCCAAACCATTTTAAATAAAATCAAATAAACAAAGACTCAAAAATATTTTATAAAAATTAAGTCTCAAAGTATAAAATTTTAGATTAATGCAAAAACTTTAGCAAAAAATGCTTAATTTTATAGCTTCAAGTTTTGGACATTTTGCTTTGGCATTATCTCGTATTGAAAGAAATATTACCAAAAAATAAATTAGATAATTTAATTTTAATAATTAACTTGTTAGATTAAAAACTAATCAGGGTTATATTTTGAAACTGAATTGTGAACTAAACATTTCTTACAGCAACAAGGAAAGCATTTTAAGTATTATATTTAAGTATCTTTGTATTTTGTAATAACAAAGCATAAAATATTTTCAGATGAAGAAAGATAAGTGAAAAAGAAATTATTAAATTTAATATTATGATGTCAAAATGATTTAGAAGCTAGTACAGAATTTCAATTTTTCATAGAAACATCAATTCCGTTTATCTAACGGTAGTTAAAACTTTAGATTGAAGTTTAAAACTTTCAAAGAAGGAGGAAGAGATTGATTTTGTTGTCAGTTACAAATTAGAAATCTCTTTCACGGTCATGCCTACGAAATTGATGATACTTAAAAGTTGAGACTGATTTGTCTACAGTGTTGGAAGAAAATTTATTTTATAGGGTGAATAAATATTAAAATACCATTAAATTGGTACAGAATATTCCGGTTTCTTAAAATTCAAACCTGTATTGACCAACGTTAAAAATCAACAAAAATATTACATTGAACTGAGGGTTGCTTTAAAAACAAAAAAGTTAAAAAAAACTATACATAAGTTGCTCTTATGTTAGATTTATTGATTGATTTTTTGCCTCTTGGAGAATTAAATCACACATCATGATGATTCTCACTGTACAAAGAAGAGTCTCATATCTTTAGGTGACATTGGAAATCGTTACCGATGTTTCGGGTGTTCTTTACTTCACATTTTGTATTTCCGTACAGAAAATAAAAGACTTAGAAACTTGATGTAAGGAAGGTGCATAAAAATATGAAAGGAAAGAACGACGGAATAAAAAAAAATTTAACATTCGATAATTAGTTTGGTAATTAACAGTAAACTTATAGTAAAAATACCACTAGGCATCTCTGCAGCCAACGGAATTGTATTGAGAGTTGGAAGCAAGATTTTTATTTTATATAAGATTGCTATTCTTTGTTAACAATGAAAGTAAAAAAGAAATGGTTCACATTGAAATCGCCAAGGTTTTATTATAGTAATTTCCCCCTCATTAACAAAATAAGTAATTTTAAAATTAATTATAGGATTATAAATTATAAGTCGTTTGACTCAAATAGTGACGATTGTTACAAAGTTAAGCTGCTTTTTTTTCATGAAATGAAGAAATTATGCCTAAATTAAATTTAGTGCCACAAATAAGCAAAAGTACGTATCTAAACTTTTTTGTAAAATTACTACATTAATTTGTGCTGTCATGAATGAAAAAAAAATCTATTTGCATAAAACTAGATTGCAGACAAAAATTATCCTCAGTTTAATCGAGATTAGAGTTCTGTTGAAGTTTGAAAAAGATGAGAAATTTTCATGTCTTGCCACTCTATGTAGATGCTGATTAACTTCAAAACTGTTGTGTCACGGACAAGTTACCGAGGATGAGGTACTCTTAATACTTGTCATTGCTATTTGATTCAAATTTAATAAGAATTGCATTCAAGCGAAAGTAGAGTTAAAAGTATACTAAAAATTTTAATTAACAAACAAATTGAGGTGGAACCTCCTAGTTATATTGATCAAAAAACTAATTAAAATAATTAAAAAACATATCTTGATTATTAATTCAATTATTATACATTTTAATTATTGAATTCTTCTATAAAATGTATAATTTTCTCAATGATATGAATATTTTCGCTTTAAAATAGGATATTTTTCATTTCGAGACTATTAAACTCAACAACAGGTGAACAACAAATGAACTACCTATGCAAATGGGTAGTTCGTGCACATTAAAATTTTACTGCAAATTATTCGAATTAAAGTTTTATGTATCTTTTCAATTGGGAAATACTAAAACGTAAGACAATATTTATCATAAATTCAGGTGGAACAGAAGGGCAAAGATAGTTCGTGCAGTGCAATTGTAATCTATAAGGAGTTTACGAGCCGGCACTAACTCCAGCTGGACACCGTTTACATTCAAAATTATAAATGTTTAAAAAAAAAGGAAAATTTTTAAAGTTTGTGTTCGTAATCAGGAATGAGAAACAGGGCGTCCTCAAAATGACTGAAGATTTGAAAACTAAATAAAGAGATAAACGCACGATTTGTTGTGTCTACGTACGTAGAATACGTAGATAATTTATTCTCTGAAAATTTTAAAATCAGGTAAAGTTCGTCAACTGATGGCATTGCTAACTGATCCACCAGCATCAACAACTAGGTGAAGTATGAGGACAAAATTTTCAGACTCCCAAGCTAATTTTTTAGTGCGATTCGTCTGATATGCAGCAAAAAAAGTGTTTTATTGTTTTCCAACTCAGCAGCGCCATCTGGGGGCAAACTTTCTAAAGTCTTAAAAATTTGATGAGAATAAAAAAAAATTTTTTTAAAAGAAAAACGTTGCCAATTATGCATTTTTACCTTCTTTTGTTTTCTTTCGATTTTTAAAATTTTTGGGACATTCATTATTACAAACACAATGTATTTTGAAATTAAAAACAGATTTTTGAAATTAATAACAAAATGTTTATAATCGTAAATGAAACTAGAAATTAAAATATTCCTCAACTCAACTAATAAAAATATCGTAATATTTTTAAAATGAATTTTTTAAAAATATTTACCGATTTCTTTAAGCAATTTTGTGTATATACGAATATTTTGAACGCATTTTCAAATATGGCTTTTAAAAGACAAACGAAAACTGAAATTTAGTAAATTGAGTTAGCTCTCTCAGAAATGTTAAAAAAAAACAGCATTTATCATGCAAGATTTTAAAGAGATTTTATTTATTCCGTCAGTCTTCATTTTAATTTTTTTTTCTTTTTTATACCCATCAAAATCGAAGGGGCAAAAGAAAAAAACTAAAATCAGTCAGATGAAAGTAAAGTATAAATTCCATTTACTTTTTCGAAGTATTCTTCGTGGTTCTTTCATCGCTTTGTCCATCGTTAGCTGTAACCGCCGAGAGCGTTACCTTTCTTTTGTATACGAGTGGGGTTGACAAATTGAGTTTTCCAAGTTGGAGAAGTTAAATTAAATTAAGAAGAAAACTTTAAGATGATAAAAGAGGTACAACGTAGAATTTGAGAATATAAAAGGACGTCCCAGGAAGCAAAAAAGATAGAAAAGTTTCAAAATTTCTCCGAATAAAAAGCGAATAGAACAAATTGAATCCTCAAAGGAGAACGTTTAAGACACTTCCACAATTTATTTACACCAAATCAAATGTTTGCTTAGCCCTGTTTTACAAAATGCGGCAACATTTAGTTTGGAAGAATAAAATGAAATGCAACAAAGAATTGTGGGGAAAAAAAGCTTTAATTCCTTAAGGAATTCTTAAAATACTGTTTATCTCAACGCCTAGTTTACGAGTTCAAGGGGAGCAGCTACTGTGATTGTCTCAGAAAAGGCAAATTTTTTAATCGTATGAAACAAATTAGGTTTTGAAAAGAACCTATACTTTTTTTTAATAAAAATAAGCTAAAAAAAACAGATTTTTTATTGAAATCTTTTTCTTAGTTATAAAAATAAATGCACTTAAAAATTTTATTGATGAATAAGAATTTTTAGATTTAATTCAATCAAAGCAATGTTTAATTTTACTTCACCACATGCCTTACAAAAATTTACCACTACACTCCAAAATGCACGAAAACTTAACTTCCGATGTATATAAGCCACAATCTTAAGTGAATTGGAAAAAAAAATGAGGCAGTTCAATAACTGTAAAAATAGTTTAAGTTAGTTTCATGTAAGTTTTACTTTTGGCAAGTTTGACGTGAGTTTTACTTTTAGCTAGTTTCACATGAGTTTTTAGGTAGTTTCACACGCAAATTTTACTTTTAGCTAGCTTCCCACTGAGTTTTATTCTCAGCTAGCTTCCACGTGAGTTTTTCTATTAGCTAATTTCACGCGAGTTTTTCTATTAGGTAGTTCCACACGCAAATTTTATTTTTTGCTAGCTTTTCAATGAGTTTAACTTTTAGCTAGCTTACACGTTAGTTTTTCTTTTAGCTAATTTCACGTGGGTTTTTCTTTTAGCTAATTTCACGGAGCTTTATTGTACTGAGTCTTATCTATGAACAAAATTGAAAAAAGGGGGAACTGAGTTTTGTAAGATCTCTCAATAAAATTTATCATCAATACTTCAACGTGCTTTCTTTATATCACTATAATAAACAAAAGTATAATTATAACATGAATTAAAATTTCATTAACTGTTAAATAGTCGAAATCTTTATAATCTTATTCATAAATATTCACATTTTCATCATTTTTGATAAATTTCTAATATTTTTTGGCAGACATAAATGATTTAAAGCATCTTTATGTTCACTTCTTTTTTAAAAAAATTTCAAGACGGTGTCTTTAAATGCCTTATAAATAATTAAAAATTATTCAGTACATCATAATAAAAAATAAAAAAAACATTTATTTAAAGACATTTTCGAACTAGAAGGGGGGGTTAAAAAAAAAAGAAATGTCTTTCTCAGAAATTGGTCTTCATTGTGAAGAAAGAAAAAAAGTACTTAGGTACGAAAAATTTCCGAGGGTGATGAAAGTAAGAATTAATGTTTTTTATTCTTCAGTGCGGCAGATGATTCGTGCTATCTTAATTAACGTTCTGTAATGCCGCGGGGATTATTATCCCAAATCTGCTAATACCGGTCATCATTTCATCAGAAACTCATTTGTTTTGATTCCAGCTTCTGCGTATTTTAATCTTGAGTTATTTTCCTTTGTTCATTAGGTATTTATCAGAAATACGATCATTTTTAACTTCTGATTTAAATTATATATATGCTCGTTTGATTGGCGTTTTAAGTTAAAACTGGGAATGCGTTTTAATGACAGCAATGAAATTTTAATGGGGGAAACAATTTGTTTTAGAAAGTTATATTTCGAAAGAAATGTTAGTAGTTTATCAGAGTCACGATGGCAATGTGATTAAGGCTCTTATCGATCATTTTATAACCATCGTTAAACAGTAGACTCAATTTTGAGTTTACGACTACCAATGTTCAACTCCATTGCGTTGTAATTTTGGACCCATTCCAGAAGACAAGGGAATTTCTGAATCAAGTATTGGGAGACATTTGCCTTCGTAGATGCGGTTTAAATGGAAATGGCCCTCATTCGCGTTAAATGCAGAGGAAACCAAGAAATTCTCCTGCGGTTAGCCTGACGGCAAGGGGACTAACCCATGATCCATATATTACTGATGATATTTTACGTTAGCAAGCACTCTTATTGACGCTAGTCGGATGCGGAATTGGTGCTGACCAGTCATCACAGTGATTCGAACTTGGTTCACTTCATTGGGAGAAAAAAGCTCCACCCCACTCGATGATGACATACAATGACCCATGAGTTACCACTCATGGGTCATTTCGAAAGATCGGGGAGGGGGGCTATCCCTGGTTTTTGACTTGAAGTGCGCACAGGTGCCAGCACTTAACCTTCATGATCACTTTGACTGCCAACTGTTGCAAAAGAACTTTATTTTATAACTATCAATATATGAACTATAAAATTGGTTATGGAATCGTTTATAATTTTTTTTTGGTTCTAGATTCAATTTAGCCAATTTATTTTTATTGATTCCATCGATATATATAGTCGTTTTAGGACCCTATACTGAAGAAGAATTTAAGCACACTAATCTCTTTTATCTTTAAAACTTCTTATAAGACATTATTATTTTTACTCTAATTTTACTAATTCTTTTCTATATTTAACTCTTGTGTTAACCGAAGAATATAGTTCCTTCAAGATATCTCAATACCTTACTGCAACTATGATTTGAAATCTAAATCCAACAACTTCTTTTAAACTGCCTCGTTTGAAATATTAAATTTGTTAACCTCAGTTACTTACAATATTACCAAAAGTGACAAAAGGGCTTAACGCATTACCGTCTGGTATTACTCGTACCGTCATTGACAAAATACTTATAATAATTTTGATAATCAATCATTTTCACCAATATACAAGTGAAGAATTTTCGGTATTTTGCTGCTGGTGATAGACTGCCAAATGACACATTGCATATATGTGTTAATAAAACCCGATATTAATATATTACTAACAGTATCAATAAAATGAAATACAAATGAAAATTTAGTATGGATACTTTTTTGATGCTAAGCATCAGAAATTTTCTTTCAACACTGTTTCTAAGCCATCAACATTATTTATATTATTATAATTTATTTAAAGTTACGAAAATTTATTAAAGAAATGAAAGGTAGCATTTTATGTGCGAAACCACTGCACAAATATCATCTTAACTGAATAATTAATTTTCTTTGTTCTACAATATACTGACATTCCCTATTCTACAGGCGGGAGGGGCCGCGATGGCTTTTAGAGGGTAAAGCATTTGTGTCCCAATGAGGTGATCTAAGGTCGAATCCTAGCGGTAACTGGTTGATACGAATTCTGCATCCGGCTGGTACCGATCATAGTGCTGACGTAAAATATCCTCAATGGTAGACTGATCATGGGTTATAATCTCCTTGTCATCGGGCTAACCATGGGAGGTTTTATTTTCCATGTATCAAAATGTGAGTTATTTCCCTCAAAAATCCTCCACGAAGGCCAGTTTGTTCTAGGGTTCAGGGATTCCTTTGTCTTCTGGGTTGGGTTCAAAACAAGGCTATGGAGTTGAACATAGTCGTAAACTCTGAATTGGGTCAGCTGTTAAACACAGATTATAAAATAAGTTATAACAATAATAAGCTTCGTTAAGTTAATGAAATTTATCAAAATAAATAAATTAAAGTTTGAATCCAAAATCAAAATTTTGCAATAAAATAAACAAAAGGCTGTAAAAAAGGTTTACAAAATTTTTATAGTAAAATCCAAAAACATCTTCTTACGAATGCTGATCGATTCTGAAAAACGGTTAGGACAAATATACGACTTCGTTTGAGTTATTTTAATACAAAGGCTATTATTTATTTTTATCCCATACCTATACATACCGTACTGAAAATTTCCTTTTTATTCATTCATCAAAAATATTTGAATTTTATTTAATAACCGATAATTTACAACCCTCTTTCATTTACGCACACTTTTAATGGTAATAATAAACATGCCTTAAAGCAATAATTTTTACCATAATTAAAAGCTTGATTGACACGAGATATAAAAATTCTACAAATAATTTAAAAAGAACAGGAAAATTATGAAAGAGCAAGTTAGAGTTAATTTTAATAAATATAATTAATCGAGGTGCAAGAATGTTCTCTTTTAAACGACTTCCTTTTTATATACATAAAAAGGGTGCTAACCCCTATCTTAAAAATTCATTTTCTAATTGAAAACTAGATTGTAAAGTATATTCACGAGTGTGATTAATTTTTCTGCAGCTGCCCATCTTTCGTGCAGTTTCATTTCTGGTTCCGGTGTAAGAATTTTTTTTGAAGGCTTAAACTAATGTTCCTTCATTAAGATTGTGGTAGTCTAATTAAAGAGAATTTTCATTGCTTTTTTTTTCCTAACAGCACTCGAAGAAACTAATTAGAAGAGGGGATGTTTCTGATTCTCGGTGTAAAGGAAAAACCGATTTAAGAGAAAATTAATCATTGCTTTGATGGCGCTAATATTTTAGCGAGTTAAAGTAGTAATGCTTGAAGAAATTCAAAAATTGAGCTTCAAGAAGAAAAAATCTTTTCAACCTACTTTGAGTGTTAAAAATAAACTTCTAACTGCAGAAAATAAATTTGTAAAAATATGTTACTCAGACTTTTGATTCCATATAAGGTAGATTTCAAGATAAGATATTTTTTCAATTTTCAAGGTGTGCATTACTTTAAACTTAATTAAAGTATGCAGAAATAGTATCACTGAAATTTAAAGAAATCTTACCTCTTAAATATGGGATACATATTTTATCGTTATAAATATTTTATGATACTCGCAATAAAAGAACTACACTGTAAAAAAAAAACTCGGTAAATGTTTTACCAATGGTGCAAAGTTTTTAATTGCACCATAAATTGGTTAAATGAAAAATTGTTTTGTTTAGATTGCACCATAAATTGGTAAATATGATCGAGAAATACATCCATGGCGCAATCGATTGCACCAAACTTTCGTTCTATGAGAGGCACAAGTTTTAACTGTGACCGATAACTTATTTTGTAACTTTTGCCTAATGAACGATTTTTTTTTGTCGAAGCCTGCTATCATGCCATGCAAGTTGTCTTCGAAATTGTCTATTTCTTTTGCAGGTAAGTAAATTTTTCTTATTCATTTGCAATAGTTACAGTTCATTTCTTTCATATCATCGTTAAAAATTTTGTTGTGTGTCCTGAAAGAGTTTCAAATTTCTTCTTGGAAACTATATTCGTTGTAGGAATAATTAAATATTTTAAAATCTATATTAGCTCTTTTTCAGTAAATAAGGTGATACATCCATTTTATGAGCACGGAATTTGCAATACCAGGGACAAATAAACTGTAAATACGGCAATTGTAAGCAGCATCCGCAAAATTTAAATTTTCTAGGTCAGTGTTTTAATTGCATTCTACCGAACAAAAACAATAATAATAGTAAGTCATTTCTGTTAGGATTAAAACTTTTTATCAATATCTGTGTTTCTGTTATGATTTTCATATTCTATATTGCTCATTTTCGTTTGCAATGTTACATAATTATACGAATTTTTGTCTATGCATTCTTAAATGCTTTTGTAGTGAAATTTTCAAATTATATTCCGTTTCACCTCAAGCCGTTTTAATACATATTTATATATAGATTACATAAAAAAAACTAATTTTATTTTTAGATTTGTTCATTTCTAGATTTAATTAATTGAATTATAATTTTATTTACATAAATTTGATTTAAATTATCCTCTCTTTTTTTTAATAAATATTTAATAATAATGGTAACTTTCTCTGCTTTTTGGTGCTTTAAAAATACTTAATAATGATGCAATTTTACCCTGCTTTTTAGCACTTTAAAAATACCTAATAATGGTGCAACCTTCCTCCACTTTTAGTTCCCTTCAAAGTACCCATTTTTGGTGCAACCCTCTCTTCTTTGGAGCTAGGGAAAGCACCAATATATAGTAAAACAGAGCACCACTTTGTGTAGCCAGCAAATGAATACCAATGTTTGGTGCAACATAACTCGACATTTTTTAACAGTGTAACTGGTTGAAGGTCTTAAGTATCATTCCAGAAAATAGCTTTAATTTTTTTTCCTCAAGCTGTCATTTTGCAAAAATCTGAATCTATTACTTATTAAACTGTACGCGTTTTCCACTTTAGATATTTATATTTACTAACAAAGGAAAAGGTTTCTAAAGTTAGTCGTCGACTGGACTAGTCCGTTACCAAATATGCTTAAAAAAGTTTTCCACTAAAAAAAATTGGTCACTTACACATCACCTCGCTTCGCCGAACCATGGACAATCATTTTACAACGTATTTCAGGACTCTATTATTTAACGGTCATGACATGAAAGCCACGCAGTTTCGACCCTAGTCAGACGATATGGATAGCGCCTGATCTGGTACCCCTCTCTCCGAACTTCCACATCTCAGTTAGTGAGAATATTTTTAACCGCGACAAATTTAACTTGCACTTTGTAACGTGCACATGTCTGTTTAGGGGGTTGCCAGGATCGAACTTACGACATCCAGCTCTACCAGCGGCTTGAGGGACAACTTAACGGACTTTCGTTCATTGGTTATGGGTTTGCTGGTTGTTTGAGTGTTCTGTATTCCTCACCCAAGTCTATATTTAGAATCCTTGTCAGAAATAGATTAAAAAGGCATGCACATTGGTAGTTACAAATTAATATTGAAAGTAATATAACAATTCACTTCTTAAAAACATGGGGTAGAAAATATTACAACCAGTTTGATTGTTGGAGGAAACACCTAGGAGTTAAAAAGTGATTATTAAAAAGCATTAAGTTTCATCAGACAACCAAATTGACTTTTGATCTTTCCATCTCGCCTTCCTCAATAGTGATTCAATTGAGTTTTTTGTTTCTTCCTCACTTAAATATAAATTTTTCAGTCTTATGTATACCGCATGTTTTTTTTTCCTTTTTTTTTTGACAAGAATTCTAAAAACTGTGTAATAAAAGCGCTGATTACGAAATATTCTGTATAAAATAATGTTACTAACTTTTGTGTCTAGAAATGTGCCATCTATATTATATAAAACGCTAATACGTACGTATGTATCAATAAAACCGATGATATTTCTTTTCTCGCGCTGGCAACAGTTTTCATTTTTAATTGATTGGATTCGGCGCGCAAGAGCATGTAGTGAGCAGCATCATATGGCTAATCCATGTTACATAAAACGCTAATACTTTTTAATTGATAGGCTTCGGCGCGCAAGAGCACGTAGTGAGCATATCATATGTCTAATCGGGTGAATTCTCACCGAATTATCAAAACAATTCTCACAAAATTATCTTCATCGAAGCCGATGATTTACATCCGGCGTTCAGTACTATTTCATATTGTTTTACAACACATGGTTTTAGCCCTCTGGTGGGAAAGATTTTAAAACAAAACTTACAAAAGTTACTTTTCTCAACAACTGAAATTTAGAATAGTGTGATTAAGAAAAATATGTGAACTATTTGCAATTTCAAATTAATATTGAAATGCACAAATTTAGAATTTTCTACAGTGAAAAGTTTTCGGAACTTCAGTGTTGAAAAAAGTATACAAAAGCTAGACGTTAAGAACGTATCCAATGCGCGAGCATAGCGAGCATCGGATTGCGAAGCAATCCGAAATGAACTGCGAAAGCAGTTCCGGGGGTTGGCGAGCACCAGCGACCAGGGGGCGAAGCCTCCTAGTTTTATTTAAAATATGAAATAAGCATAACTTAAAATACATGTTTCGAATGTAATTTTTGCATTCAGGGAAGGATTATATTGGCAAAAAGAGCAAACTTGTGAAACTAACCTAATCTGATATGATAGTAAACATTTCACTAAACAAAACTTTTATAGTAATGATATCTGTTCTTGTACTTACTGAAATGCTTCTACAACTTTGGGTAAATCTGTATAAAAATAAAGCAAGGCAATGGGTTTAAGATTACTTTTATTCGCCTCGCGAATTCGAATCAGATTTACGAAAAAATAACATATTCAAACTTCTGCCAAGGCAAAACTAGTCAACAAGATTCTTTGAGATATCAAAAAATATTTAGGATATGCGAGTTCTACGATATTCCTATGATAAGATATTCTGCTTGCTCTATTTTCCAAAAAGGAAACAACTTTTGAATATTTTCTTTTCGAATTTTCTTTAAATCTGTTCAAAAATATTATCTAATCGAAAAATCGATTCACTTATTTGCATGCGTGGTTTAAAAAAGATTCTGGTAGAAGGGAAATCAAATTATATTTTTACTTTGAACCTAGTCTAAAATGCAAATCAAGTGCCAGAGGAATTTTTAAGAAGAAAATACAAACTGTTCAAATGCTAATTTGAACCATCTTAATAATATAATGTGTTGGAGCTTTTAATTCGATGGAAAATAAAAGTTATTTTCATTCTTGCATATTTTAGATAATTTTTTAATGATGCTTTGAAAAACTAGGGACCACATCCCTTTAAATTTGCATTTAATTTTGGTTACAATAATTAATAACTTGTCATTGTAAGCAGAGTCTTGATAAATACTTTTAGCCAAGAAGACCTGATAAATATTTTTACAGCCAAGGAGATCATTTAGCAATGCGAAAATGTAGTTTTTAATAACGCTTTTGAATTTTAACAGGGTGTGTAATCAAATTTTTCAACAAAAAATAAGCCCCTTTGAAGCACTTTTCAAGCACTCAAAAAAAATTTTTTTAAGCACTTTAAAAAGTATCATAATTAGACAGGGTTGGAAAGTTTTTGACAATTGATGGTTTTATCTGGTACTATCTGCTTGCCAGTGACAATGACGATGGCGCGTCACCAGCCAGAAATTATCAAGAGAAATTAAAATTTTCTATCGCTAATAGAGAAAAAAATTTGACAATGTTTAAAATTCGAGGGCCAGAGGGCGGGAAAGGAAGTCTGAAATTGAGAATATCTTGCAAAATCCAATAAAGTTGCACATGCGAGACAAAAATCTTTCCCACTGAATCCAGTTCAGTACACGCAAATGCAGCCCCGAAGGATTTCATCAAACATGTACAACTAATGGTGTTTTCATAAACGCCGAAATAGATTGGGGTTGAATTAATTGTGAAAACGTTGAATAGGACAATGCCTTTTTGCATGATTCGTGGCTAAAACCAACATGGTAAAAAAAAAATCTCATTTTGGAAAAGGGAAAATTAAGTTGAAAAAAGCACCTTTATGGGGTTTTAAAAATCGAAAATAAGCACTTTTAAAAAGCGCTACGCATCCTGTTCAAGTATTTATTTTTTTAGCCATTATTTTTATTGCAGGTGCTGACTGAACACTGTTTTACAAAATTTATTACAAGATTAAAAATAACTTGTTTTTGTTTAAAAAATATAGAACGATAACTAAATTGCATAACAAGGTAATGTGATACTATTATTTTATGATGTAATTATAGAATCAAAACAAACTGTAATCAAATTATCAAAAGCAAAAACTTAATAATTGTAAAGAATGATACTAAGAAAAATATTTTTTATTAATACGTTTTATAAAGGATATATTGACAACCAAATACCATTATATCATTTATTAAATTTATGTTGATGTCAGTGAAAGATATTTGGATCTTCATTGTTTATTGGAGATTACATAAGGATCATATGATTTTTTCTACCCAATAGGAATGCAAGAAACGGTAAGATGGCAAGTATCTCTTTATGACGTAACAACGGTTCTTATAAGGCGTTTATGATTAAATGTCGAATTTATTTCCAGAGTGATTTTGGCTTTATTGTTAAAGTGACATTATTGAAACCTGTAAATATTTGCCGTGAAAATAATAGTATAAGGAACATTTGTTATAAATATTAGACATTACGTTATTGTGCCTCTTTCTCGTGAGATTAATGTTTACCTATCTTTTTGTTAGTACATTGAGTAAGACAGCAGAATGATTTTAGGCAAAATGAAATGTAATTTCAATATTCGGATTTAATTTTCTAGCACTTTGTGCTGTAATAAACTAGAAAAAAAATTGATATGTAATAAATTGAAGGTATCCCAACACATTTTAAGCCCATGCCACTTTAGATTATATAATAATTTTCAACAATAATTGTAAGATTTTTTAAAATTGTAAATGAAAAAATTTAAAAATGGTTGAGTTGAATAGCCTAAAACATACAGCACACTAAATTTTTTCTGTGACTCATCATTCCCAATTACATTTTTTGCATGATATATAGGTTTTAAACTACCTAAATTATTTTTTGATGCTAATAATTTTGCAGAAAGTAAAAAACCTTTGGCTTTCGCCAGGTCTGCAAGGGGTACGATTTACGAAAATGGTTTCCTAATTCATAATCCGTCCTTTTTCAGTTAATAGAATTGCTAGAAAAATTAAAATATTTTATGAAACATTGAAACGTGACATAAAAATGCAACAACTGTTTACTATTTCTTAACCACCAATTGTTGACAAAAATGAAAACAAAGTTTGACTTACATTTTTTATACAATGCCAACCGTAATATTTATCAATGTCCAAGTACATATAACTTACATAATATAGATATATAAAATAAAATATGCATATTGAGAATACATTCAGAAAAAGAACGTTTTATCGTCAAAATAAGCATATTCTGCCCGGTTACAGTTAACTGCGATATATAATTTAAAAGATTTCTTTGAGTTACTGCCACAGAATAAAAATCCGACCAGGAGTTCAAAAGTTATAGGGTGTTTTTTCTGTCTGTATATTGTGGTTATAATTGAGAACATTCTGTTCTGGCTGACAGATGCTGATGAAACTGTGTATGTATGCTATATGGTTCAGAGAAAAATTTAATAAGGATTGTCTTTTTTTCCCCTTCTGTTATAGCTTAGTGCACAATGATTTCATAGCAGAGTCTACTGGCTTTTTAAGCTATTCTTAATTGCACTAACCTTCTCTCACACACACATATAATTAAAGAAAGCTCCATCTATCCGTCAGAATATGAACAATTTTATTGCAGACTGCATTTCTCCGTGGTTCATATAAGATATATACCAAATTTCATCGACAACCAACTTCCAGAGAAGCATTATCTTGATAACCTAAATTATACCCATTATGAATGCGGACTATAAGAACAACATAGTAAGGAATGAAAAAAAAAGTTTCATTTTCTTTGTCTGTAATTTCTAAACGCACATTTCTTTTGGTAGTCGGTTTTTATATGAAATTCCGATGCTAATAAATTAATTTATAGAAAAAAAATGAGGGAAAAAAAAAGAAACTCACCAACTGGACTCCAAGACCGGAAGTTCTCATCCGCGGAAGTAGTTGATGGCTCAGTTATCCTCAGAAATCTATGGGCACGCACAGGCATATTTTCTATTTTCTGTTTTCTAAAGGTCTGGCATGCTTCGCTGTTATCACCAATACAGTCCGTATAATACATAAGAAGTAACACACCGCAAATGAACCAGACTAGGGACGTAGCCAGTACTATTTTACACGTATACAGTCTTAGTTTCATCATGTTTAAACACAATTTGAAAAATGGAAACTACACGAAAATGTTTCTTAAATAACTGCTCTATGGAATGGTATAAAATATATCACTATTTCATAAATATTAAAGCTTTAACTATTTAATCATTGCTGGAAATGTTTCACTTCGCATTATTCCTTGACATTTGCCGTTGAGTGGTCTTGAAGGTGATGCATGTTACGTTTAACAATTTTAGGATGGTACAGCAATTTGAGAAGCTTTGATTATGCATGCACAGTCACGAAAGCTCAATTTGCTTTAACAACGGACCATGTTATTCGCATCCCCTGCAATAGAAACAGCCATTAGAAAACATGCTATTAATAGGAGTAACCATACATTTAAAGTAAACAGAATGATGCAGTGGGGATTATCAATAATGGCGGCATTAAGTTAGAATGCCAGCATGAAAAGGGTGTGGTAGAGTATGTTACAGAGTTTAAAAAATCTACAATAAAGGTACCTATAAGATAATTTAAAAGTAAAATGTCACATATTTAGAGTTGATGTATTGATCTTGATATAAAACCTTAATTATTTTTGTATTCAGAAAATCGTTCTAATTGTGCAGACGAAAAAAAAAATTGGATACCATATTCACCCTATATTCTAAAAAAACAAAAACAAGAAAAGGATATTTTGCAGTTTTCTGACGTCATGTCATGACGTCAGAACGTTCACGCTGCCGCTAACGTCTCGGATTTGATCTTATCAGATTTAGTTTGTTGCTCAGTTAAAAAGATCGAACTGAAACAGTTTTGAATATTTTTAAACTCTCATTCGCTTTATGTAATATTTTTTTTCTTCATAACATATTAACCACAGCATTTATTAATAAGAATTCTTCTCTAAACGTTTAAATAAAAATGTATAAAATAAATTTCACAACTCAGATTAGTGTAAATCAATGCATTTGTATCATCCAGACAAAGTCATGAGTGCCTCTTATTATACTGCTATCTGTTGATAACAGAGAGAACCACCGTTAGGAATAAGATGACAACTCAAAAAACTCGATACATGGTTGAACTGTATAATGGTTACTTAGAAGTATAATACTGTGCAAATTTGATTTAAAAGAGCGATATTATGGTTCAACTTGCAATTTGCTGGCGCAAATTTGGATGACATGATTCAACATGCTCAAAAGTTTCTAAAATTGTAATCTTTACAATAAAAATGAAAATTATTCCAATCTAAATACACATTTTTTTTGGCATTAAAGGTAAAATCTTTCGAACACGGCTTACTTCCAAACAATGGTTTTTCAAATTTGCATTTATTTAGATTTAAGATAAACATTTGCTTAACATTGAAATTTCTTAAATTTACAAAATCAATTATGTATAAATTTTTGAATATGATTGAAAATTTTTACTTTCAAACTGCTTTTTTAGATTTTATATTTTAGTACAAATTCAATTCCGATAATTTGACAGATTTTTTTTTTACTATTAGACTGCTTTTTATGCTTAAATCCCATAATATCTTTTTGCTTGTAATTAGAACGCCAGAAAAAATTTGTAAGAGAGATATCGGTGTCCTATCTGATTCAAAGGGTTAACGCCTTGTTTTAAAATTCAACTCTAACAAAACATGGCAGATAAAATGGTGAAAGTTTATGATTCTAATAATAGCATTTAATCGTAATGCGATTACACAATCAGGACATTTTTTTATCTGAGAAGTTACACTTTTACAACTAACGTTATTCTTGATAAAATAACGTTAATTATAAAATTTGGTTTCGTAACGAACATACAAAAACTTAATCAAATACTGCCCATTTTAAAGCAACTGAAATGGAATCATTCTGCAATAACAAACGAAACATTACTATAACTTCAACAGTTTCAATTTAATTTACGATATTATAGAAAACCGCTCATAAAAGATTTTTACAATTATTTATACAAGAAATAGATCTATATTACATGTCAATGAATAAAAAGTAACAAAAAAACTCACGAGTTAATATATATAAGATTATGAATGTATTAGACGTTCTTTTTGATATGATTAAACAAATATTAGCCATTTTGTTTGCATATAAAATATTGATGATAAGTGATATTTTGCAGATATCAAAAAATACTTATACAAACCATCATCGCTGAATATAAATAATGCTCAGGTTAACCTTTATTTTTGTAGTAATTACCATATAGAGATTTCCAAGTACGAACCTGAACTATATCACTTTGCTAATTCAATCAATTACGAATATTGTAGTTGTTAACGGCAACCAGTAGTTTACACTATTTTATTATAAAAAGAAATGCATTTCAAGGGTTTGTAACTAGTAACTGATTAATAGTCGATAAATTTCCAGAAGGCACGAAAATAGAATGATGTCAATTTAAAATCTCTAATTACTAAGAGATATTGCTTCCTGCAGTGGATTCCAGCCCATGTGAACCTAAAGTTCAATGAAATAGCTGATTCCTTGGCTAAAAATGCCAGAGATCTCAATCAAATTTCAATCCCAACCACGTTGGCAGATGCAAATGCTTTTGCAAAGTCAAGACTATTCACCCCTTTAAAAATCAAAGCCCACGATCAAATAACTAATCTTGACATTGATAGAAAGACAGCCACTACTCTCATCAGACTAAGAACAAAACATCATAAAAACATGAAAATTTCTACAGATGGGACTAGAAAATATCAAAACTGTGGCAACTGTCTTAATGTGGAACTGACACCATATCATGTTTTTAACTGCCCTGCAGTCGCTGCAGGCCTTCACCTCTTAAACTACCCCACAGAAGAGGATTTGTATTCTTTTAATGCCATAGAAATAACAAAAACTATTCAAGCACACCATGAAATATGATTCAATTGAGGATACGACACCAACCAACCAACTAAGAGATATGGGTTCACCATCATGAGTTGGCGTGAGAATAAACGTGTGCAAAGTGCACCGTTGTAGAGTTTATTCTAGTGATTCAGGGGGGAAAAAAGGAAAGGGGGAACTATCGACAACTTATTTGGCTCATTCTCGAAAAGAAAGAAATAAAATGTTTACTTATTTAAAGAGTTTTCTATCTAATTAAATCAAATAATTGAATTTTGAAATTCCCACCAAAAGAAATGCAATGATATTTCGCGCGCCTTAATTTCCCCTCACTTGTGAGGGGAAATTAAAGAGCGCGAAGAAAGTGAACTCTTTTACTGAGCTTTCCCGCCAAGGTTCCGCACATCAAATCGGCGATTACTTTCCATTTGTTAATGTCTCTTAAAAGTCGATATATCCACAAAAACGAAAAGAAAAAATATTTTGTTATTAAATTATATAGTTATAAGTTTACTAAGAACATTTTATTTATATATTAATTGTAACGAAACGAGAAATTACTTGGATTGACAAAATTATCAACTGTTCTAAAAAAAATTTATATTAAACGTAGGAATACAGAGTGTGTGACACACACACATATAAAAAGGAATTTTACTCGTTAATGAATACTTATATCATTAAAACAGTTCAAATAGAAGAACTGCTTGTACTTCTTTCAAATTAAGTTTTTCATGTTACGAAACATTTCAATTTAAATGTTAGGAATTAATTAGGATATAAATTAATTAACATCTAATATCTCTCTATTTCTTTCGACAGAAACGCTTTTGAGAACTGCATGCACCGTGGCTGCCCCATACATGCAGAAACATTTCTGGATTTTGTTTTACAGTGCAACGGTACCTCACGAATCCGATTTTAATTTATTTTCTTTTTCTATTTTTTAAAATTAATTTTCTACAATGAAGCAGATTAAATTTTTAAACCTCTTTTCAAGAAGTTTTTACAAGATTTAAAACGTCATTTTTTTTCTAAATTCTAATTAATTTCTATCAAAGAACCCTTCCAATGAAAAAGTAACCCGTATATACTAAACGTTTAAAATAACTTGACCATATAACTTTATGTTAGCCAATTTTTTTAGTTTCTTAGTACATAGTACTGTTTTCTTGGTAGCTAGCTGTATTACTTCGTGATGCTGACAACCATTTATTTGCTGAGCAAAGCTCTGGGCTTTAATTAAAACGCTTGCTTCTGTATACTAAATAAATTAGAGCAAGTTCCAGTGTTTGTTTTAGCAAGCGATTGCACAATTCGCATCTCAACGTTCCGAACTAATCAGGTAAGTTTGTATAATTCTGGAAATGATGTTTTCAGATATCTCAAAAGTTTATTACACAGTTTAAGGTTCATTTGAAGTCATTCATTTGCATTTGAATTTTTTTTAAATTCAAAAACTGCTCATTTTCATCCAGATTTTCTTTTAAATTTTATGAACTGTAAACATTTTATGAATGAAGCATCTTTGGTTCATCTATACATTTTTAAACATACAGCATAAAGTTAAGGTCTTTATAAATTTTACTTATTAATTTTTTTTTACAAATTTTAGTATTTCAATAAATTTGTTTACTATGACTAATTAAACGAAAAAATAGTTTTAAAATTTGTAGCTACAATCAGCTTTTTTCGACCTGTTATAAGTTTTGCAACTTCTAACTTAGGCTAAGTTTCACTTTTGATAATTTTTACTAACCAATAAGTACTTCAATTTTTTATTTCTTTTTTTATCATTCAAAAACAAATTGACTTAATATAATGTGTTTCTCTCTTGGGTGGGAATCGCTTTTATCTTAGCTGGAAATCATAAATAATATTTGCCTTAACTATTTTAAATTTCCCTATATTTTAAAAAATATATATATGTAATACAAAAATTATAAATACTTTTGTATTAATAAAAGCATTAAAACTCTTTCGCTTTCATAAAATGTCTTTGTTAAAGAATAGGTGTAGAAATTCTACTTTGGGACTTCAAGGCTGAAAACATACCATTGACTCATAAGTAGATTTATATTTCAAAGGAGGAGTTATTTTTAGAATCTTGTCCCTCTTTCACTTCCATATTAGGAAGCATTAATTGATTTTCCATAATGCGTAGAGTTACAAAGGTATGTACGACTAAAACCTTATTACACCATTCTCTGTAGTATTTAATGCGGGACCGATGGGATTCGTATGTCTCTTACTGAATAGCGTGTTCCAATAAACATCTGCCGGAACCATCCAGAGTTTCGTCCACACACCCTCCCGGGGATGTGGGCTGTTGTGGCCACCGGCCTGCCTTTGAATAAATCTTTTTATAACGTATTATGGCTTTTGACTGCATTATTGAAGCTGAATACAACAATGATAACAGTGATGTAGCCCTGTTATTATATATATATATATATATATATATATATATATATATATATATATATATATATATATATATATATATATATATATATATATATATATATATATATATATATATATATATATATATATATATATATATATATATATATATATATATATATATATATATATATATATATATATATATATATATATACAGTCGAACCCCGCTATAGTGAACCTGGGATATAGTGAACACTCGGATGTAGTGAACTTTTTCAGCGGTCCCGTCCGTATTCCTATTTAAATAATGTTATTTTTAACGCTTATAGTGAACAGCTTAGAACTTGGAAACTCTGTTATAGTGGACTCAAATTTCATTTCTTTAAATATTTTTTTCAGTCCTCCATCTTTAAACTTGTAGGTGTTGGGACTGAAAATGAATGCATTCCTATAAAATGTGTCATATTACTCTCCTTTATGCTTATCACTTTTAACTATACTGTAATAATAAATGTCAAACAGATAATTTATCTTATGCTCCCCCCTCCCTGACAAGCCTCGCTTTATCTCTTTTCCCCAAGCTTGCTCTACAACTAGTTAACTTGGCCACCTGCTGAATTTTCTTATCTGTTCAAACCATATTCTTTACAAATCACCCCTTGACAATCAAGAAGGGGAACAATTTAACTCATTCTACATATTCTTGCATATTCTGCTTTCTTCATATTCTTACATTATCTATTTGAGTCAAGATTTTTATTTCAAAAGCAGTGAAAATGGCAAATTCTCTAAAGAGAAAAGCGCTTTCGATAGAGGACAAAGTTAAAATTGTATATATATATATATATATATATATATATATATATATATATATATATATATATATATATATATATATATATATATATATATATATATATATATATATATATATATATATATATATGTAATAATCGAGACAGCAACCTCTATGTTATCCCGCCAGATGTCGCTCGTCTGAACGAAAGGCATAGAACTTTCTTGATGTAAATGAAGAGAGTCAGTTGGAATTGTCTGTCCGAGTAGTTTCTAAGTGAAACGGATAACCTTAGTGGTTAAGACTCTAAGTGACTATAATACTAGTTAATTGAAATACGTTTCTGTGTGAAACTGGGAACCTGTGTGGTTCAATCTTAAATATTTAAGAATCATTATCATTAAGCATAATCATTAAATGTCTTGATTGACTTTATTAATGGTAACCGAGGCATATATATATATATATATATATATATATATATATATATATATATATATATATATATATATATATATATATATATATATATATATATATATATATATATATATATATATATATATATATATATATATATATATATATATATATATATATATATATATATATATATATATATATATATATATATATATATATATATATATATATATATATATATATATATATATATATATATATATATATATATATATATATATATATATATAAACTCTCATCACAACGCTATTTTAAAACTTTTTAACTGTTAACTTTTTAACTCTTCTCACTTTTATATCGCAAAAACTTTTTAATGAAAAAATATGAAATTTCGCACATTTTTTGAGAACCTTTTAAGAAACCTTCTGGTACGAAAATGCAGTTATTAGTGATTTGATTTATTTTACGTCAAAGTTGAGGATTTTTATTCGAAAGACGTAATTCAGTTTAGTAAAAGATACTAACGGAAAAAAATGATTTTTCTGAAGCCAAGTATCCTTATGTTTTAAAAAGAATTTATTTAAATTGCGAATTAATTGTTTAAGTAGTTTTTCTAGTTCTGTGATATATTTTTCATTCCCTCTCTCATGATATTAGACTAACCTCTGCGATTGCAGTATTCGATTTCGTTGATATTTTCATTTACAAAGAATTGATATTGATCAAATCATATCTGAATAACCTGTTTCAACCAAAATCTTATTCCTAAATCTTACAATTAGATTTTTTTTCTTTCAACTGAATCGTTTTTTGTAAAATTCAAATGTAATAATAACCTCAAAAATTAAAACATAAAATTTAACATTGAAAATTATTAAATTTGAATTTTCTTTTTAGCTTTTCGATTTTAATTTTTGCTTTTCCAAAATGATTATATATGATTTTCAATTGTATTTGTTTGAATTACTTGCAACAATTTTTATTTAATGATCGGGAAAAATTAAAGTAATAAATTCTCGAAAAAGATTTCGAAATAATGCTCTTTCAATTAGAATTTCAATTTTCGGTTACTGAAAATATGTTTATAATTCTAATTATTTTGAATTTTTAAACATATTTAATTTTAGTACAAGTTTCAAAAACAATTTATGAGGTTAGCAAGTGATAGCAAAGAGGGGGATGAGTTTATTATCTCTCTATATAAGGAAAAAAAGTTAATATCGTCGTCGATGCAGCCGTTGTTTCAAAAAGAATTTGCCAAGCGAGCTCTGAACTCTCTTAACTCGAAAACTATTAGATGAAACAATATAAAATGTTGCACTTTTCTAGAGAAAAGATCATTCTGATTTTAAAATAATGTTGTTAGGGCCCTTAGCTTGAGTTATTTTGCGTCAAAGTTGAAGATTTATTTTGAGCTACGTAATTCAGTTAAACGAAAACTAATAGCAAGAGAATTATATTTTTTTGCAGTTATCCACTTTTCTGTCTACAACAGGACCAAGACGTCATACTTTGTTTAAATTTCTAATTTATTTTGGAGTAATTAAATTGTTTTTCTTAAGAACGAAAATCAATCCCTTCAATATGCTGTTTGGTTTGTTGGAGTTTAGCAGTAATTAAATATCCATATTGACAGTATTTTGGATTTTTCGGTATAAAAAATAAGCAAGTGCAGTAATTTTAAACGTATTAATACTTAAATATGGAAGAACAATATGTAAGATGGGAGATCAACTGCTCACAAATAGTTGGATATTAACTGTAAGAATAAATGGCCTTATATGGCCATTTATTCAAATATGTGCCTTTCTAATTATAAAAAACAGTGTAATAGATACTAATAAACATCTGTTAGTTTATCGGAATTAAATTGATACTAAAATATAAAATACAAAAAAAAGTTAAATTTTTTTTCCATTCATTTTCAGAAAATTATCAATAATTGATTATGTAAACTAAAGAAATTTCAATGATGAATAACTATTTACAAATAAGAGAAATTTCTTTAACTGCAAAAATTAAAATTATTTTTTAAATTGTCAAGTTAATTTGTAATTAAATATTGTAGTTGTTAATTATTTGTAACTAAATTACTGCAAAAATAACTTAATAATTGCAAATAAGTGCAAATTTGAAAATACATTGTTTGGAAATGGGCCGTGTTTGGATGATTTTACCTTTAACGCAGAAAAAGACACCGGTGTTTCAACCTGTATTTCATAACCAGAAATTATTAAAATGCTAAATATATTTTTCACTTTTGTCCTAAATTATTACAAAATAATGAAAAAGGTATGAAAGATATGATTCATAAAAATTCTGAGTCAAAAGGTTAAAGAATAAACTTATAAAGGTATTAAATAAGGTGAAGGTGGGAAGGGCGAGGTAAGTGATCTGAACGAATGTGCGCAAGAAGTTTCAAGGTCTGTCGAGCAGTAGCGAGCAGGGGAACGGAGCACCCCAGAAATCTAAAAAATTTTATCCATAGTATATGGTAAAGTTTCACAAAACAAATCACATCATCTTTAGAAGAGAAAAGAAAAAATACAAGCAATTCACAGTTTTATATGCTTAGGAATCTGATACATAATTTACTAATTAACAAATATTTTTGGTTCTCGAATTGAAACCATTATTCTAGTTACCAATGATTGCATACAGCTCTTATTGTCTTGGGAAATCACGTCAAAAAATAAGAATAAATCTTACGTCTAAAGTGGATGAGCACAAAATCCTTTCCAGATTAGAAGAGGATTACAATGGCAATCTAGATAAAACTATGTTCACCCTAACAAATCGATCATCCACACCACACACCTTCTTAACTCTTGCTTGCACAGAATATAAAACTTCCTTAGGGTATTTTTAATTAGTTAAATAGGGTCTTTATAGCTAAAAAGGATACAGATTCAAAGCAAGAAAAATTCACTTGGGGACAGCTAATTTGATTAAACATTTTTATGATTTTCATTTACCCTTTTTATAAATAAACTGGAATAGATTACCTTTATAATTCATGAGGCATGAATGAGCCTAACTGGTGCTAACTACAAAACTATTTATTAAAAGTCTATAGTTAAAGGTTGTTGTTTCTAATGACATTTGGACAAGCCAGGTTCGCCAGCCATTGGCCTTTAGCGAATTAAGTCGGAAAGGTACGCCTTTCGTTTGACAAGAGAGCACCGTAAGCGTGAAAGTGCGTTTTAGATCAATATTCTACGGATAGATGGCAGCACCACTCGCTCGAGAGGTTACTTCCTCAATTTAGACATAGATCTGAAGGGGAAGGATATTTTCTCTAGATCCTTGTACTTCTCAGCGATAGTTAAAGATTATATGTTGAAATGTCTTACAATTATTTGCAACTCTAATTTGTAAACAGAGTTAAGTAAAAGCGAGCACAAGAATTGTTTTCTTAACTATATTAAATGGATTTGTTTTATAGAGAATATTCTCAAAAACACAATTTTTGTAAGTTTTGCATATTTTTAAGAAAATAGAAACTGAATTTTTGTGGTCGAAATTAAGTTTTTAAGAGTTAATTGAAGAAATTATTTTGCAAGGGATAAGCCATAAGTGAAATGAAAACTTTCTAATCTAAGTTTGTTCTCATATATAAAAGGAAAAACTTTCACAATACTTTTAATCGGCTTAAGCCTAACAACTACCAAAAAATTTCTTATTCCAAAGCAGCCATTTATTTAATAGAAAAATACAATGTGGCGGCAATTTTCTCCATAAAATTTCCTAAGGCGCATATAACATCTTTTGGCTTCATATATGTTTTTATTGACAAAAGTCTCTCATACTTACAATAGATCAATAGCCACATCGATCAATAAAATATTTCTTCGAATAAAAAGAAAACATATTTCACTTGCAACAATGAACATGATGTCAAATGTTCTAACTCGAATCACTAGTAACAAAAGTGCATTTCGCTTCGTTGGGCTAACATCATAACCACTTGTTCGGGTTAAACGAGCTCGTTTTCAAGATATATAATACGCGAATTGTTATGAAGCCTTTTTTAACTCAATTCCCCTTACATTCCTTCGTTTCACGATTCTTGTTTTCCACGCCAAGTTGATTTTTGCTACAAAGAAATGACAGAATGCGGCTTCTCTTCTCCCTTTGAGTAAATAGAAAGAAGCGGAATCTTTCAAAAAAAGAACAAAATTTCACGATGCGATCGAAAGGTTCTTGATTGCTTATGCCACATGTTGTTATCGATTTGGAGCAGAGAGGATAGGAATTTCCAGGCCAAATATCAAACTTTTGAAAGTAAAGATCTTACCTCTTGCTCCACGGTTGAGTCCATCTAACCTTATTTTTTTTTTCCGATTGAAAGTGAAGTTGAAATCGAAAGAAATGGGAATAGCTTTCCGTTGCAGAGGTTTATGGGATGGGTATAAGCGTATTCTATCTGATTCCATTACGTATGTTTTTATCTTGTTTAGAGAACTTGGTAACTTCTATCTTGTAATAAAGAGTAAGTAAACTCAATATTAAACTTTTCTATAAGGAAGATTAAAATGCTATTGATTGGTAAACATAAGTTAGTTGATTCCCTTATATGTATTTCTGTCCTACTTAAAATTTCGGAAAACAGGCAACATTGCCTTATATTTAGCGGACGCTAAATTGCGGAGAAAAACTTTTTCATCCCGAATTCTGCTTCATCTCTATAACTATTTTCAGATTTAGAGTATCAAAAAAGTGTGTGTAGGCAAACCTAGAGTAAGCCATGAGGTTTAAATTGCTAGAAAAAAAAATCAGAACATCAAAATGCAAACAAATTCGTGGTATAATCTTTTCTTTAAGAACAGGTGAACTCATCCTTAATCTTATCTACAAGAAAAGTTAATTTTTTTTTAATTGCACACAACTTAGAAGTATCATTCACGGTGTAACATATCAAGCTATATTAAGAAACAGTTATTTGTTTTATTAAAAAAAGATATTTATTACACACCACAACAAATACAGTAATAAATATAAAGTACCCGTAACGGGATAGATAAATCTTATAAAGCAAACTAGAAAAAGTGCCCGTAACGGGATATATGAAAACTCAAATTCCACAACAAACTAATCTCTAAAAAAAAACCAACAGCTCTGTTGTTCTAAAAAGGTCTTCTAATTTTATCGTCTGCTTTTATTTTATGGTTTATCTCTTTATGTGTTTATTTTATTTTATTTATGCTTTTGCTAGCCCGTTATTTTTTTAATATTTTTAGACTTCATAACGGTATCAATCTTTTTTTCTCTTGATGAAATCTTTATGTAAACGCTCAGAGCTGGTGTCAGTAAAACAGTCATTACGGTGAGCTGACCAGCGTCACGGGTAGCCAAAAAAATCTATATATATATTTCTCTTACACGGCGATAAAAAAAAGCCTCATTACAACTCTCCGAATGGCAACGCTAGAAAATCAACCAATAATTGCCGCTGAAAATGTCACATGCCAAATCTAGATTGGGTGGCTCAACATATAGCGCTTCTAAAAACGGAAACTGAAATAACCAGAGTGTAAAATATTATGTGCTTATGCGCATCGTATTTTTTGTTAAATAATTTATTTATTATATATCAGTTTATAGATGGCAACGAGAAGAGTTTTGTGGTTGCTATGGTGACTAATTAGAAGGTAAATTGTTTTTTTGAGTGAGTGTGAGATTTGTTTTTTGGAACTGCGATGCTGTAATTTTATTGTTTAGTTAATAAATCTTCCTTTTAAACTCATGTTTGTGAAAATTGCAACACAATGAAGGACTTACACGAGTGAGCTGAAATTTTCAGGAAATGCAAAGTAGAGCATAATATTCAAATGATTAGAATTTCAGACCCGTAGCGTATGCGTAGCGCCCGCTGAATGGCGGATGGATCCGAATAAATAGACGGCTGTAGCGAGGCGTTTATGGTTATCGGTGGTTATCTGCTAGTGGTAAACGTTAGCTCAGACGTTACTTATGCCTCTTCGACGAAAGAGCGCGAGATTTCAAAAACTTGCGGAGTTTGAAAGAGGGAGAACCATCGGCCTTCGTGAAGCTGTATTGTCTTATCGTGCAGTAGCCGCTCGTGTGCAGCGTAAGAGAAGCACAGTGATGCGTGTTTGGAAGTAGTGGACGGACGAGTGTCAGACAACTCGAAAATCCGGGAGTGAACCCCGAAATGTCACGTCAGCTCGCGATGATAGACACCTGGTCCGCATGGTGCTGACAGACCGTACGGCTCCCTCTAGGCAACTGGCAGCACAGTGGTCAATAGCTACAGGTGTTTCATTGTGTGCTTCATCAATTCGTAGACGTTAACTGCAGCGTGGACAGCGCGCAAGGACTCCTTTATACAGGATCACCATCACGCTAAACCATAGCCGCCTGCGGCTACAATGGGCCAATCAACATAGGAACTGGCGTGATGATTGGCAGCGTGTTGTGTTTTCTGACGAATCCCGCTTTAACTTGTGGTAATATGATGGCCGCATTCGTGTCAGACGCTATGTCGGTGAACGCCACCTTCCGGAGTGCATTATTGAAAGCCACAGTGGACGAACACACAGAGTTATGGTCTGGGGTGCCATAGCATATCATGGACAATCTCAATTGCTATGAATTGTGGGTAATCTGAACATCAACCGGTACATCAGTGAAGTTTTACAGCCCCAAGCTGTTCCCTTCCTTCAAGCCTTGCCAGGCGCTGTATTTCAACAAGAAAATGCCCGTCCGCATATTGCTAGGACTGTTCAATCCTTCCTTGCATTGCGACAGGTACAGCTTCTTCCTTGGCCTGCGTATTCCCCAGATATGTCACCGATTGAGCATGTGTGTCATTTCGTTGGTCGGTGCCTCGCTCGTGATCCTCGTCCTGTTGCTTCTACAAACGAACTTTGGGTACGCATACAAACTATATGGAATGCTCTTCCTCAGACAGACATTCAAAATTTGCTTGACTCCATGCCACGTCGTGTAACAGCGCTTATTGCAGTACGTGGTGGCTACACAAAATACTTATTTGATCTCTTGTTATTGTTTGTTTGCTTTGAAAGTTTAATCATTTATTTTTACCACAACCACTCAACTGTATAGTAAATTTCATTCAATTATGACGATTCTTTCATGGTGTTGCAATTTTTACAAACAGGAGTTTATATTAAACGTGATAGTAGTTTCCTTAATTATTTGATTCGAAGTCCTTAAAGTTTTATTTGAGGTCAGTTTATTTTGTATTTTTTGACAAGAGAGAGCATTCTCACCAAACGAGATTTCTTCCGAAATTCAATGTTTTGTTTATGCAGGGTTTTTCCATTGCAATTTCTCTTATTTCAATTTTTAATAGACTTAATTATAGCCAAAATTTTAACCTTTTTAAAGAGATATCAGTTTTAGAAATTTTATCTTAAGATTTTATACTATAGCAAATTTCTAATAGGTTTAACGAATTACATGTCATTTATTTGAATTCAAATTTATTTTAATGACTTAGTATTTAATAAAAAGATGTAATTTTTTTTTTTTAAAAAAAGTTGTTATATGGATTTGAATGATTGTTTTGAATTCTTAGAATTTTGTGCATTTGCAATGTACCTAAGTTAGTAGCGAGCGAAGCGAGCTTGGTTTGCGAAGCAAACCATATAAGATTGCGTAGCAATTTTCGGGGGTTGGCGAGCGTTAGCGAGCAGGGGGCACAGCCCACTAGTTTAAAATAATATTGGAAAACTCACTGCTTTACTTCTCTAATCTAATATTCGGAAAGCCGAAATCCCTGGCATAGATTATCTATCAAAAATATTTGTTTTAAAAATAATTGAGTTCTTGATATTTTTTTAGTAAGTTTGACGAGAGTTTTTCTAGATTTCCGGGGGCGGGGGGGTTGGCCAGCTTAAGTAACGGGGTATGCGTTCCCTCTCTATGCATCCCCTTCAGTTTAATAAAATATAGAGGAAATCGAAAGAATTTAAGAAAATCGAAAGAATTTAATAAAAATTTTTTAAAAAACAATTTTGTTAAAACATATAATTTAAATTACATTACTAGACAGAGTATTACCTTTCTTATCGAGAAAATACTTATATACTTTCATACAACTGTTTTTGATTTAAATGAACACTATTACGGCTAATTTTATAATTCCAATGCACATCTATTTATTTTCATAACTGAACACTAAATAGATTTTTTGAGCATTTAATAAAACGTAGGTGATAACGATGTTCATTAATGAAACTGTTTGGGAAAGTATTTTTAAGCCTAAGTTGAGCCTGATTTTTAAACCTAAGCATGTATTCTGAAAAGGCACATACATATTTAAGAATTAAACTGTTAATAGTTACCAATATTAGTTAAAAAATGCTAATAATGACTGCCAAATTATTTTAAACAGAAAAGAGACGTTTTTCATTAAATATAAAAAACATTTAGAATCCAAAAGCAAACTTAATCTGCTGCGATAATCAGGATCTATACGTCATTTTAAATTATTTTTTTTAAAGCTGTCATTTTTCTAATCGAGTAAGTAAAAATAAAAATAGAGTAAAAAATCCAAGAAATCTTTATGTCATTTAGAAATCTTCAACTGAATTTTAATACGAAATTCAAAAGAAGTCTCGACTTTTAAAACACTATCTTGAAGACACTTTTCACAGATGAAAGAAAGAAATGCGAAATTTATACGATGTAAGGAATATTTTTTTAATAATGATTCTATTTCTTTCCGAAATTCAAATCCACTCAGAAATCCAAACAGAAACTACTCGACAAATAATTATATTCTTCAAAAGCTTGATAAATTTGAAAAGAAACTTCACTTTGCTTTTTTGTGAAAGAGATCTCAATTGAACGATATTCGAGAAAGTCAGATTCGCAAGTGCCCACGGGCTCCTGTTTCCATTTTATATAGATGCGGATCCAACCAACCATATGAAAAGATAAACATGGTATCTACTTCTATTCAAGGCCCCTCTTCATCTTTTTAACACGAAATCTGAAGCACGACATACAGAAGAGAAACTAAATATTCTAGTTAAACGAAATTCGCGCTTCGATGGAATTGAGAGGGAGAATATTTTTGAATGTAAATAAATCTTTTTGTACTTGAAAATTCAAAATGAATTCGATTGAAATGTGGCTAAGCAGATTTCGTTTCATCAATTTTGAAAGCGTAATTTTAATAGGTGGAGAGGTTTGTAATGAACTTAAAGAATCTTGTAGCAATTTCGATTCAGCATTATGTTAAGGGTAATATATAATTTGAACAAGTAGAAAATTTAATTATAAACTTTAAAAAGTTTTGTAAACATGTCAAGCAAACTTTAATTAAAATTTAATTCCAGTATTTAAAAGTTATTTTAATAAAAAAATGATATCGTAGTGCACGTTAAAAGATATTTTAATGTGCCCTACTAGATTTTTTTTATTGTTATTATTATTATTAATTAAAAACTTAGCCTGCCGCCTCTTCAAAAGGTGTATTATTTCACGTTTGTCGGGTGTTAAAAATAACATTCTCTCCAGTAGATTAGGAATGCTCTATTAGTTTTTTTTTATTAGTTGTTAATAATTTTTCATCATAATTTTGGTATCAAAAATTATCGTATAATAATTTTATAACCGTCGTTGAACAGCCGACCCAAATTTTTTTTGGGTTAACGACTATTAATGTTCAACTCTGTAGTCTTGTAATTTTGAACCCAATCCAGAAGACAAGGGAGCTCCTGTATTGGGAGAAATTTTGCCTTCGAGGAGAACTTTTTGATGGAACTAACCCGCATTTGCGTTACACGGATAGGAAGACCAAGAGAACCTCCCACGGTTAGCCTGACGGCAAAAGGACTCTAACCCATGATCCGTCTACCACAGAGGATATTTCACGTCAGCACTGTGGTCGGTGAAAGCCGGATGCGGAATTAGTATCGACCAGCCATCGAACGGATCGAACCCCAGCTCACCTCACTGGAAGGCGAATGTTCTATCCCATGAGTCATCGCGGCTATCGTATTACAATTAAATTTTTTGAGTTCCTTGTGCCGTATTTAACACAATTTTTCGTCAGTGCAATTTTGTGTGGTAGTAGTTCTATTTAAGAAGACGCCATAGCACGGGAGAAACTTTTCGTCGCAAATTCTGTTTAATCTCCATAACTAATTCAAATTTAAAGTATAGAAAAAGTAAGTTCAGAGAAGTTTCAAATACCGAAGAGAAATTTTCAAAATACCAAAATGAAAATTAATTCTGAAAAAATAATTTACGATTGCGCAATGGAAAAGTTCTCTTCCAATAATTTGTTTGCATTTTGATATTTAGAATTTTTTTTCCAGCAATTGAAACTTCATGGAATACTTTAGGCTAGCATGTACTCACTTTTTCTTTCTTTCAAATTTTTAATTAGTAATAGATGTGAAAGAGAATTTGTGACGAAAAGTTTCTTCGTGGTATGGCGTTATCTTAAATCGCACTGTTGTTGTTGCTTATCCTCACAGATCTGACATTAGTCAGATCAACTCCAAAAAGTTGTCGACAGCCAGAAAGTCGATGACAAGAAGGGGATCGGAAATTAAGTCCGCCCTGGACAGTCCGACACAAGTATATGTTTCGGTGAGGCTGGTTGGATACAGCATTTTTTACAAGTCGGGTAAATTTTTGTGCCACGTTCGAATGTTAGACATTTTAGGTGACCAGTTGAGAATCTGGCCAAGGCAGTCTGGGAGCTTCGATCGCAATTGATTCTCAGAAGGGAGCCAGGTGATGCTGCGGTGTACCATTGGTGCGTAGGTGGAGTTTGCCAGATTGATTTTTGTCTATATTTTTCATTGGTATAAAGTTTCTGATAAGTAAGTGATGACCTGGTTAAATCGCACTAGAGCTGCTAAATGGGCTATCTGCAACGGTCTGGGAAACATTCCTGAGAGTCATTCGAAGATCTGCCATCAAAATGTTGATCCTTTGCTGAGAAAATGGCTCCTCTGCTTTGGCAGTTTGGCACGCGAAGTCGAGCACTTTACGGTAGAACGGTTTAACGAGGACCCATATCACATTTTGTGTGGTAATCAGTTCCAGCACCTGATTTTAATATGACATTAACATCTATTTTAATTTCATATAATTTTTTAAAATGTATTTCTAGATGCACGCTACTTATTTCACGCGAAATGTAAACGTTCTCTGTATTTTCTAATAGGGAGGAACAAGTATTTATGTTCTTATTTTATTCAAAAACAAAAGCTTTACACTATATTTTTAAAATATTAAAAAAATATTTTTGATAAATAAGTAAATTATTTTGAAAAGTTTTAATGTTGCTAAAGTTTAGAAAATTCAATAATATATTGAAGTGAACAAAATAAAAAAAGCGAACATCTAAACTCTATCTGAGGAACTAGTATGGAATAATAAGTTCTAAAATGCAATCTTAATGATCTGAAGAACTAACGTTAAATATTCTGAAATGTTTGTGCAGATATTTAACGCAACGAAATCGGACACAAAATCATACCTTCTCAGCATAAATGTACTCCCCCCCCCAACGGATTTGGATTTATGATTATTAAAATATACATAGGGGCAATCTAAAAAATATAATGTTAATACTTCAGCAAGAGATTGGTCTGCTTATTTTAATTTATTGCTGGATCTATTTGGGAAAAAAATCCAGAAAATTTTTAAAGCAATTTTTTATTTTAAAATAATCGTAACTCTTTTATTTAAAGGTAATTCAGCGTATTAAATAACTTTTATATTTATAATTTTTTTAATAATAAATTTTTAATAAATAAGAAAATTTTTTAAATGTTAAGCTACCAAATGTTAAAAAAATTTTGAAATGCTTAATTTTAACTAAAGAAATCCGAAACATGAACCATAAATCAGTCAAATTCTTGAGAAATCCAATTTAAAAGAAAGAAACATTTTTTGATTCTATTCAGAGCGGAAAAAAATGAAATTAACATTAAGAGCCCCAAATTTTCCACCACTTTTTTTTCCCCAAATTATTAACTATCGGGACTTTTTCCATTTCAATAGATCTTTTGCTTAACTCTGACGTAGATGGGACACCGGTGTCCCTTTTATACATTTTTTGACACTTTTATTAGAAGCAAAAATATAGTTTGGTATTTTTTAATTATAAAAAAACAGCCTGTTACTAAAAAAATCTGACTATCGGAATTTGCACTAAAATATAAAATACAAAAAAGTAGTTTGAAATTTTTTATTTAGTTATATTCAAAATCTTATCTATATATTATTTATTATTTTATTTTGAGGGTCAGAAATCCGAATCCGTTGAAAATAAGGTATATATTTATTCAGAGAAAGAGCTTTTGTGTCCGATTTCGTAACTTAAAACATCGTCTGACTCAATTATCCTATTTGTGGTCATCCCCTCGAGCCATTAAGTTTGAGTCCTCTAGAACGTGAACATCCTATCATGAAATCAAAAGTTATTCAGGGTGGTCTGTATTTTTCTGCCACACTTTACATTTGATTTTGTGCATTACACAACAAAATGAATCCACTTTTTAAATTTCTTTTTTAAACTTTTCTTCATTCCCTCTTTCTAAAATGCGTAAAGATATATTTTTTATTTTTCGCATTTACTTTGAAGTTCATACTTCACCGAACTGTTTTACTCAGTCGACTGATTTTAACATTCTTCCGAAAATTCACTGCCACAAAATCTATTTATAGCAGTTGGACATGTCAGCAGGCGATGATGCCCAACATGCATGCAACACACGCATTACTCCAAATCTCTCAACCCATTCATTTTACAGTCTTAGAAAGACACTTTACTAAATAAACGTATTTTTGAAAATATTCCCATATAATTTTTTAAAACTTTTTTGCAAGTTAATAAGAAACAATATTTTGAATAATAATTTTATCTTTCCCTATAAGCAATTTACAAAGATAATGCATAGAAGAATTTAAATCCTTTGAAAAGAAAGTAAATTCTAAGACCTTATCGGTGAGTGCCGAATAGTTCCATTTTGGTTTTCCCCGACATACTTAAAATCGTAGCGAAACTCATGTTATTCCATTAAACTTTTTCAATAATAATAATATTAATAAATCAGAGTTTGATCACCACTACATATAATTACAATAAATATATCAAAGCATAATAGTCTTTACGACAGCGAATTTTTACCTGGTCAAAGCATAAATAAAATTTTAAGTAAGATTGTTTTTCGGTAATTGTGCACTTGCACTTCAAGATGAAGAAAATCACGGATACCCACATATGTGACGTATGACGTCAGCTGATCGTTTATAAGCAAAATGGCGTGTTTCAAGTTTCTCCACATAATTTAGAATGTCAATTAAAGTGAAGTTAAAAACAGCGCCGTATCGCACATCGAATTTGTTGAAATCTAATGCTTTCTCGTCTATTTCTTATACTCAACTTAGATATATTATTTATGTATTTTATTGTATCTGTGATATATTTCTGTTTTGTGTACCTGGCAACTTCGATGTATAATTAGTTTGTTCATGTTCTTCATGGGTTTGTGCCTGTCTTTGCGTTAAGTAAGAAATATATCGTGATAGAACCGAACTCTTTGTGAAAGAATCTTTGTGTAAAAATATAGAATGTGTTTACTTAAGAGATTCGATACTTGACGGGCTTGGCTTACTCGAAATAGAATGGAAAGAACAGTTGCCAACGTAAACAAATTCCACGTTTCAACAACCAATCAGGAACGAGATACTCACACTATGTTATTTGCAGGTATCCCATTGTTTCACTACCTCTTGAAAAATCCATTCTTGGAAAGAGTGCAAGTTGGCAGGTATGAATAATCAGGAGAAACTTGAAGACTAAGAAAGGCTTATTACAAATTAAATGGTAATTATAATTTATACAATGTGGAATGCATTTTCTTGCCCAAATATGCTATTACTTTCTGCTATGAATGAATGGTGAATAACATAAGAACGCAAATAATGGATCAGATTCAAAACCTCTATAGTTTTAGTCCTACATTGAAGCTCTTTCTGCAGTGTCGAAACTCAGAATGAGAGAGGGAAGAATTTATATTTCCCTCGGAAATTTGAAGTCATTGCCCTAAAAGTTTTCTAAAGACAAGGACTTCCACGGAAGAGTTAATTTGGTTCCGAGAGTTGGGCCTTTTATTTAGGATGGTTTGTCTTTGAAAAAAAAAAAACCATTTATTGAAATCTGCCATTATATTAAGATCCAATTAATTATCCATTATTTATTGTTCCTTGAAGAAGTTATTTTCATTAAAATGCCAAACATAAAGAAATGGTAATGTTTTTTTTATAAATGCAATTTTTTCTCATAAGAATATTTAATTGTTAAAGGCCATGCATTTTTCAAGAAATAGAATTAAAAATTTTAATCGCGCTTTTTAAATCAAAATAACGGGAACTAAATTAAAAAAGAAAAATAGTTTTCAAAATAACCATTTTCAAACGTTTATAGCAGTTTTTTTTAGTTTCCATTTTAACAAAAACCATAATCCGGATTATTTTATTCATTTTCAGCTTAAGTATAGTTAATTCATAGCTAGACTAGATTCAGCTCCAGAATTCAGCTGTCGGACATAACCAAAATTAAAATTATTTATGACAATACGGTGAAAAACTTTTAATTATTTTATTTTATATTATTTTACAACCGTCGTTGAACAGCAGACTCAATTCTGAGTTTACGACCACCATTGTTCAGCTCCGCAGCCTTGTAATTTTGAACCCAATCCAGAAGACAAAAGAAAAGAACTACCGGATCAAGCATTGAGACAAACTAGCCTTCGCTGAGGACTTTTTGATGGAACTAACCATCATTAGAGTTACATGGAGAGGAAAACCACAATACCCTCCCACGGTTAACTTGATGACTAAGGGACTAACCCATGATCAGTCTACCACTGAGGATATTTTAAATTAGCACAGTGGTCGGAGCAAGCCGGGTGTGGAATTCGTTTCGACGAGCCATCGCTGGGATTCGAACCCGGTCACCTCATCAAGAGGCGAACGCTCTGTCCCCTGAACCAAAAAGGGTCTAAATTCTCTTATTAAATATTAACAAAATGAAGCACTCCTTAATTAGTTAATATGTTCACAATTGTCCATATAGAACAAAAAAAACAATAAAAAAGAAAAAGGAATAGCCTTTAAAAATGCTGTTCATTTACGGGGATAGGGGATCTCAATTCATTAGATCTGTTCAAGAATTAAAATTGAAGAATTGAAATAAAATTGAATAAAAGGGGGAGGCCAGGTTATGAAACATCCCAATTTGGTGAAAAATCTCTGTAAGGCAGTTACGTTCAGTCATGATAGCACATCGATTGTTTAATTATAATTACAAAATTTTACTCTAATTGCATTTAATAAATTATCACATCTAAGGTGAACATTAGCTAAATTAAGATTAATTATTACACTCTTATCTTAGAATTATAAATGATCAGTGTTCCCACAGTCTGGAAATTTTTTTTAAAATGGTAGCAAAAGTGAGATATATGTAGATGCTTTAAGCTATCAATGAATATTTAATTCAAAGGAAATATATAGGAGTGCAAATAATAATTCTTGAATAATTTCGAATTCACAAATGAAAGATAAATTTAAGCATTTTTCTTAAGTCTTGAAAAATCTTACCTACCACTTATTTCGCCAGATCATGGGAGTCCTGATTGATGGAGCTAGAATATTTTAACTATCTATTCGTTTATAATTTTAAACATAATTATAAAAGAATTAAGTTTCGGTCATTCTTAAAGTCATAACAAAACACAAAACAGTTCTAAATAAATACATTGTTAATTCATGCAGCATACATAGAAAAAGAACACAGAAATATGATAATTAAGATAGAACTAGTTTGATAGCAATTGAGTTACCTAACTATTATGTTAGCCCTGGTGGAATTAACTAAAAAAAAGTTAAAATAACTTAATAAAACTTTAGATTTAATTTATTAAAAACTTATTTCAAATATGCTGAACTTATTAAAATATATGAACTGCTAAAAACAAAAACTTGTGCGAAATTGAATAACGGAACATCTAAATAACTTGCATCTAAAAAAACATTAACATCTTTCGTTAAAATCAAAAATTCGAATTCCCAAGAGTAATGTTAAATTTTTAATGACCTTCTTTTGAATGCTAAAGTATGAAAAAAAAACCATTTCTTTTTCTGTTCTTAAAATTCCAATAAAGTTAAGAGATAAGCATATTTTTCAAAACTAATTAAAGCGAAAAGGGAGCTTTCAAGAACTTAATTAGCGATAAGTATCGAATAAAAGTTCGTAACTTTCTATAATGAAACCACTTTTTTTTCCTGCAACTTTTGTGGGAAAGTTGGTCGTTATTAAGATTTAATTAAAGGATTGATTTGCAAAAGAACTTGACGGTGATTTGGGCTTGAACTATTACTAAACCGTAAAGCAACTATTATTTGAAAGATTATGACCGTTTAAATCGAACTGTTTGATTGTTCAAACCAGACAGAATAAGTAACTAATAATATACATGCTATATAAAATGATGGTAAAGTTAGTTAACGTTCATATAGTAATCGAAAAGTAAAATAAAAAAACAACTAAAATAAGGTAGTGAAATTATTTTACTGAGTCACTATTTAAAAATAATACGCCCATTTCGTAAGTAGTTAGACGAGGTACAATGCAGCAAAATTTACGAATTCATTAACTTGCATAAAATACAATTAATGCACACTATATCATATTTTCCCATTCAAACATTTTTACTAGTTTCTAAGCAATTTTTCTTTACACCAGATATAAAAAAACAGAAGTCAAAGGTCTAACAGTGATTGCAACTTATGCCGAGTACAAATGAAACACTATAATTAATGCAAAGAAAATGCCAATTTTTATTGAATATCGATTATTTTATATCATTTTATTATATATTTATACGCATATCTTTCATCAACATGTAATTTAAAAATCAAATAGGAAATCAGAAATTAGGTATTTGCGACTCGAGAAGAAGTGAAGAGATTATGCCGAACCATGAGATTTAAATCAGGGTTCATTGAATATCCAGGGCCCGCACTAAGCATTCGCCTCCTCGCCAAATACGATAAAATCGTACTTTTGGCGAATAAAATTGTATTTTGGCGAAAGTATTGCCAAATGATTTTTTCCACTGGAAACGAATAAAAATTACGCCAAAATTAATTTTTCTAAACAGATCAGTATTTTTTATTCGATTACAGCAATTTTCGGGAGATGCGCCGCATAACCAATTAGAATTGGGTCCAAATAATATAAGCCTAAAACAAACTACAGTAAAATAGTTTTCTATGGGAAAAAATTAATCATGAAGAATTGTTAAGATTTGCATTTGGCGAAGACTTTCGATATTTGGCTAATAATTTGAAATCCTTAGCGCGGTTCGTGGATATCTGTAAGTGACGTCACGCGACTGTGCCAAACCTGATTGGCTTCTGTATTGAGAAAGGCCACGATTTAACAATGAAAACGTCACTTGTTATTAGAAAAATAACAGAACAGGAAAGTTTAGTAGTACTACTACAGACTCATCGGATAATTGAGATTACTTCGTTTGAAGGGAAAAAAATGGACGACCGATCGCTCTTTGATTTCAATACACAACAGCTTTTACTTTTAATTTTACATCAAAAACATGCAAAATACAAAATCAATTCAGCATTGAGATAGCTTTATTACTACTGGTCGTGAACTACTGGTAGTTAAAATATCTTTTGAGACAGATCTTTGAATAGTTTCATAATTGTGTGTAAAATTTTTTTTGATTCGCTTCATTTGTTCCGGAAATTTGACGAAGCACGCAAAAAATGAAATTAACATTAACCCCTTCCTTCTCGCTCCCGTGAAAATGACGGGGTGAGGTTTCGCCCTCTATTTCTCGCTCCCGTGAAATTTCGGGGCTGGAGTGTTCAGTAGTAACGCGCCAATAAGAATAAAACTAATTCATTTCTCTGCCCGGATATTTTCTTTCTCATTTTACACACCTGATGGCAGTATCAGGATATTTTAAAGGTAATTGTAGATAGTTTATTTTAAGCAAGATGTCAGCACCAATCAAATACGTGTATTTGGCAAAATAGGGACTTTTATGACCGTTTTCTTGAAAATTAACCGATCGTTAAGGGGTATAAAGTTTCGACTTGTCTAAACTGAACTATATTTTCCAGTTTTCAACTACACCTCATATTTTGAGGGTCATGAACTCAAATCCGACAAAAAAAACTTAGTATTTTAAGATATTGTCTGTAACAATAAGCACATTTATGTTAACCCTCAAATCATTAAGATAGTGTTTTATTTCATGACAACCCGATCATTTTGAGATCTGTACGTAAAAAAGATAAAGGAAATTCTAGTTAGATTCGTTTCGAACTTTATTTTAATCGGTCCTATTTAACTTTCCTTATTAACCTTAGACAAAAAAATGAGCAATAACAAGGTTCAAATGTTCTATTAATTTTCAGAAAAGGTTTAATATAATAGCTAATCCCGTGCTAGGAATGTGATATGTAGAAAATCAACGCTTCATTGGATTACATGATTCTGTTTAGGATTTCAAAATTGCTCTAGTTTCTAGGAATTGCAAAAAAATAAAATTTATTCCACATAAAAATTGATCAATTGATTCAAGCTTCTAAAAAAGCCTTTACTATCAAATTACACTTTCGGTGGACGAGCAGTTGAAAGAGTGCTGTTTATTATTGTTAAGTTCAAAGCATAAGAATTCGATGCTCAAATTTCAAAAGATTTAAAAAAATATTTTTATTGAAGAAACTTTACACTGATGACGTGAGATTCTAAAGAAAATTCGTCACCTTCACACGAAATTTCGAAGCACTATTTTTATTACTCTTTGTGGAATAGGATTTCTCAGCAATATTCATTTCGAAACACATAAAAATATTTTTTTTTGGTAAAGACCAATGTGTAATTATTGACTAATCGTGCAGATTAAGTCGCGATGACTAAGGCGATAGTGCGTTTGCCATCCAATGAGGCGGACCGGGTTCGAATCCCAGCGATGGTTGATCTATGCGAATTCCGCATCCGGCTTGCGCTGACGACAGTGCTGGCGTGAAATATCCTCCATGGACGAACCATGGGACATTCTCGTGGTCTTCCTCTCCGTGTAACGCAAATGCGGGTTAGTTCCATCAAAAAGTCTTCCACGAAGGCAAATCTCCCCCAATGCTTGATCCAGGAGCTCCCTTTTCTTCTGAATTGGGTTCAAAATTACAAGGCTACGTGGTTGAACATTAGTAGTCAAAAACCTAAAAATTGGCTCGGCAAAAAAAAAAGTTTCCTTATTTCTAAGTAATATGGTTTGATAATTGACGCAAAAAACGCTATAAAATGTCAATGTCTCTATTTCTTGATAAGTTTTTGTACAGTTTAATGACACAAAAGCTTACGATAGTTATGCACAGCTAAACTAAATGTAAAAATGGTAGATATATACTCAAGGTAACAAAATTTAACCGTGCTAGATACTATGCCTGACAAGTAATGAGGTTATGCAACCAGTTTATCTTAATCCTACAGAGTCATATTTTGTTGAAATTCAGTATTAATTGAGTACTTAAAGTAAATAAAGGGCTAAAAAGTAATAGTAATAGTTGAGTAAATAAAGAGCTAAAAATTGAAATAAAGCAAAATTTAAAAGATAGGTTTCGGTAAAAGAAAACATACAAATTAATATAAATGGTTTACAAATATGGCATTACAGATATAAAATGCTTCATAATGCACATAGAAATTATCAACTGGAACAAACTATTACAGGTGAATAGTATGCACATTACAAGTCTAATTAGGTTACTACAAACCATAAGGGAAGAATACTCTGTGTACTTTACATATCGAATAAGAGTACTACAAGCTTTATATGTACTTTACAGGTCGAAATAAATTACTATAAACTGTTCGAGTTTGGCAATTTTTTTAATCTTCTATATATATTTTCATTAATGTGTGAGATGCCTAAAGGGCATATGAAGTTTTTAGATAAAGTAGGAAATATGAGAAGTACTATTATATACTTTGCCTAAATATTATATAGCGCCTTTAAGGGTGCTTTTCTACTATGGAATAACTGTTCGTGTACATTTGAAATGGTAGGTTTATTTACCTAAATTATCCAAATTTTATATTGCATTTATACAAAATAATTATATTATAATAATTTTTTACAAAATTTGCCTAAAACTACTTTCACCCGATTTAGCTATTATAATTTATAGTTTGGCAAATAACTAGCAAAACTCGCAATTTGTTGGTTAAATCAGTAAATTAAGATAAAACAGTTATTTCTGGGCATATTTTAATGCAGTTTTAGAGAATAATTATAAAAGTAAGAAAATTAAAACAGTTTAAATGAGCATGAACAGTTAGTTCATAACAAGGATGACATTTCTGAACAAGGGTTGCTATGCACTTTTCAATCTCCATGATGCACTCTACCTCCTCTCGTAGTTTGTTACCGTTGCACCCATTACTCTATGGTTGCACCGAGTCATTTGTATTGCCGAATTTCATACACTGACGGTAGAGAATGCACTCACGGTCCCGCAGGATAGGGAAATCAGATGGTATCCCACACAGATGTCTGCGGTACTAATCCCACGGGACTAATCGCACATGTTTATCTACTCAATCTTGCAAGATTGTATTTCATAAGCTTAAAGAATTCTTTAATATTTGTTGTTTCTAATGCCACTGGCCAATACCAGCAAGCCTGCTTAGTGAAACCAAGAGAATTTAAGGCAAAGGGTGCGTTTGTTTTTCAGTGGCGCCATCTATGGTCAAGAATACGACTTTCCACGAATACGAGCCACGCACACGTCACAGCTGTTTATAGTGCTGACCCATTCTTACATCCATTTATTCATCCACAGATCGTTATTTTTACCTGAACCAATCTACAATTCAGCACCCGCAGAGGTATTAATTTGTTAATTCTTCAATATTTAAATGCATTATTGCATTTAAATGTATAATGTATTACTTAAATGCATTATTGGTTTCTGAATCAAATAACATTCAACAGCGATGAACGAATGAGTATTTGCAGCATATAATGATCAGAGAACCAACTCCAACAGTATTTTTAAATCTCTAAAGTGCAGCTAAGTTAAGTGAATCAAACAAAATAAAAAAATCTGACTGGCATTGGGGGAAAGAAAAATAACTGTTTTCGTCTCCGAATCAGAAGATGAGGATGGAAATGAATGCAAGCATTTTGAAAATGGAGAGAAAGAAAATTATGGGCCAGAGATATCATTAAAAGATGAACGAAGTTAGCGATACAAAATCGCATGATTTTTTTTAAAAATCTGAGTTCAGTAAAAAGAAACATGATGAAAATGGAATTGACAAATCTAATTAAAAAAGAAATGAGTCTTTAATAGAAAGGTGTGCATCGCGAGGTAGAGTACTCGAAGCTTGTATGAATACTTACATAAATTCAGAGCCTTTTCTTTGAGTGCGTTATTCATCCCTAAAATTTAATCAGAACTAACTAAGAAACGGCTCGTTGGAATCACTATTTTTTACTTGATTTGCTATTTTTTGGAATCGCATTAACCTTTTAGCGCATAATTTTTATTAAACCCATTTTTCATCCATTTCACATTATTTTGTATTAATTTAGGTCAAAATAAGTGAAAAATGTTATATTGAGCATTTTAATAATTTATGGTTGTGAAATACAGCATGAAACATCGGTGTCTTTCTCTGCATAAGGATAAAATCTTCCAAACAATAATTTTTCAAATGTACACTAATTTGTAGTTATTGAGATCTAAGAAAAACAGTTATTCCTCTTTGAAATTTATTTAATTTGCGAAATCATTGATAAATTTAATAAATAAAAGAATTAAAAAAAAAATTTATAACTGCTTTTTTTTGGATTTTATATTATTTACAAATATTATTCCGATAATCTAACAGATTTTTTTAAAGTAATTATTTCATTGTTTCTTATAATTAAAAAAAAAACATATTATATTTTTGCTTGTAATTAGAGCGCCAGAAAAAATATACATAAAAAGAGACACCGGTGTCCCACTTGGGTCAAAGAGTTACAGCAAAGAAAGTACATTAAGGAAGAAGGCTAGCTTCCATAGACATAATGTAAACCAGTCCTTCAAGGTTTGGTACAGCCCCTGTGTATAAAGGTTAAAAAAAACATATAAGGGCACAACAGCAAAGTTTCTGGAAACAGATTTGCACTCGTCTTCCAACCTCTACTGGGGTTGAGAAGGAGAAGTTTTAATTATTGTTGGTTTGTTCTGCATTTTTATACACATACATATTCCTCTTCCCTCCGAATTGGTGTATAGCGCTTCTATCATAGCTTTTCATCTTACTTTATTTGTGGCCAGATATTTTGTCTCTCCATGTTTTCCTATTGTTTACAATTGTCCTGCTCCAAGTATTATCTGCATTTTTGCACTATTGATAAACAGTACTGTACTGCCGTGCAACTGAAAAATCAATGTAAGCAACAAAAATCCGAAATTGAGGTTTTTATATATTTAGCATCTTTGTATGGTAAGCTATTGTGCGGCTTTGCGGGGAACTCCTCCAGACTGAAAGTCTGGGACAGTCTGCTGCTATGGTAATAAGCGAAAACACATTTCTAATGGGAGTAAAATGGGGGAAAGAAGGTGTCGATTGGTTTACTCACGAAGACCTAAGCTAAGATTAAGACAAAGCTATTCACCACACCCCTATTCGAAGTGACCTTTCCTCGTAACCATAGTACCCGCCACGACGCGAGACTGGTGTTTGGAGTTCTCCTGAAAGCCGCACTATACATATATGTATATTGCAAATAAATAAAAATATTTTGTTTTCTTTGTTTTTAAATTCTATTTCAGTATTCATAGCATTTGCAATAGAAGGAAAATAGTTGTAAAGCCAGTTTTCTCGGAATCAATCTAAAGCACTCACCTCGTTTTATCCAATTGTACGGCAGTGTACGATTGATTAAGATATCTCTTTGAGAATACATTTTTAACATCCACGTTGATTAAATCAGCTAGCACATTTCAACATAAAAAGAAATAATAAAATGTTGGTTGGCGGGAAACAGCGCATCCAATCATACACGTAAAGTTGCCCAAGAACCGGTACACAGGTGGAGTATCACCTAACAGTCATTTTCTTTCGCACGCGCATGCGCTGGATATATGATGTTCTGCTAAACCTGAGTATGTTTTTCTAGTACAGCATACTGTTTCGAGCAGTTAATTACATATTCGACTAGCTGGACTTCTCGTTTCTGTATTCTTTGGTTAAAGAAATAAATACTACGAAGAATAACTAACCCTTAAACTTCTACAAAATTTTCATAGCTTCAGAAAATATTTCCCCTTTGTGGCATACGGAAGTAACGAAGACGTAGAGACATTTTAATAAAAAAAGTATTTGGATGCTGTAGATATTTACAAGACAGTATTATTTGCTACATACATATATTTTAAACAGATGTAAAAATAAAAGTCCAAATATCAAATGGTCATGTTCAAATTAAAAATTTTTTTAAATTTAAATAAAATGTTTGCTTTTGTTCGCAACTAATGCAAAAAATATTTCGCGACAAGCTCAAGCGTTGGAGGGTATGTAATTGTAAATACGTTTTTATTGTATACTTAATTTTCATTATTCTCTAGGTATTGACTTTACAGAAGATTAAATTTCCTATTGTTTAAAGCTCGTATTTTTTTTATGCTTCTGACTGTTGTCAGATACAGCTTACTAATTTAATTCCAGGTTTAAATGGAATGCTTCATTGAGATTAATCAATCCGGTGGGAAGAGTAAATTTCAATCTCGAAATTCCGTGCGGGATTGCTAAATTGACGGTAAATACAATAGATGAAAGCCTCATTAACTGTTAGCCAATTTACACATAAAATAATTAAGTCGAATTAGGTAATAAACTTTTCTTTAAATTTAACAAACGTAGCTTTAGAATCCTTAAAAATAAAGTATGCGTATAAGGGATGACGAATTAATATTTTCAAAAAAGAGAAAACAATGTAACGGAAATCACACAAATGGCTAATGAAGACGTTTATGAAGCATCAAAACGTAACTTATTGCCTGCTAAAACTCGAAAGTGTTTCTAGTAATCGCTTTTTTTGTTTACTCGCACAAATAATTTGGATTTTTGAAATCTCTCCATTCCCAATATTGATTCTTTAGATTTAGAGAGCATCTGCTTATTTTTTCAATTTTATTCTTAACAAGGATTCTAAACAGAATCGTGGTGGCTCAGAGGATAGAGCGTTTGCCTCCAATAAGGAGATGCAGGTTCGAATCCCAGCGGCGGCTGGTTGATACGAAGTTTGCTCCCGGCTCGTACCGGCCACAGTGCTGACGTAATATATCCTCTGTGATAGGCGGATCACAGATTAGAATTCCCATGCTGTTAGGCTAACCGTGGGAGGTTGAGAGTTTTTACACTCCGTGTAACGCAAATGTGGGTTAGTTCCCTCAAAAGGTCCACCACGAAGGCTAGTTTGTCCTAATGTTTGATGTTTGATTCAGGATTTCTCTAGTATTCTGGATGAAGTTCAAAAGTGCAAGGATGCGGAGTTCAAGGATGCGGAGTTCAAGGATGCGGAGTTCAAGGATGCGGAGTTCAAGGATGCGGAGTTCAAGGATGCGGAGTTCAAGGATGCGGAGTTCAAGGATGCGGAGTTCAAGGATGCGGAGTTCAAGGATGCGGAGTTCAAGGATGCGGAGTTCAAGGATGCGGAGTTCAAGGATGCGGAGTTCAAGGATGCGGAGTTCAAGGATGCGGAGTTCAAGGATGCGGAGTTCAAGGATGCGGAGTTCAAGGATGCGGAGTTCAAGGATGCGGAGTTCAAGGATGCGGAGTTCAAGGATGCGGAGTTCAAGGATGCGGAGTTCAAGGATGCGGAGTTCAAGGATGCGGAGTTCAAGGATGCGGAGTTCAAGGATGCGGAGTTCAAGGATGCGGAGTTCAAGGATGCGGAGTTCAAAAGTGCAAGGATGCGGAGTTCAAAAGTGCAAGGATACGGAGTTCAAAAGTGCAAGGATACGGAGTTCAAAAGTGCAAGGATACGGAGTTCAAAAGTGCAAGGATACGGAGTTCAAAAGTGCAAGGATACGGAGTTCAAAAGTGCAAGGATACGGAGTTCAAAAGTGCAAGGATACGGAGTTCAAAAGTGCAAGGATACGGAGTTCAAAAGTGCAAGGATACGGAGTTCAAAAGTGCAAGGATACGGAGTTCAAAAGTGCAAGGATACGGAGTTCAAAAGTGCAAGGATACGGAGTTCAAAAGTGCAAGGATACGGAGTTCAAAAGTGCAAGGATACGGAGTTCAAAAGTGCAAGGATACGGAGTTCAAAAGTGCAAGGATACGGAGTTCAAAAGTGCAAGGATACGGAGTTCAAAAGTGCAAGGATACGGAGTTCAAAAGTGCAAGGATACGGAGTTCAAAAGTGCAAGGATACGGAGTTCAAAAGTGCAAGGATACGGAGTTCAAAAGTGCAAGGATACGGAGTTCAAAAGTGCAAGGATACGGAGTTCAAAAGTGCAAGGATACGGAGTTCAAAAGTGCAAGGATACGGAGTTCAAAAGTGCAAGGATACGGAGTTCAAAAGTGCAAGGATACGGAGTTCAAAAGTGCAAGGATACGGAGTTCAAAAGTGCAAGGATACGGAGTTCAAAAGTGCAAGGATACGGAGCTCAAAATGGCAAGGATACGGAGCTCAAAAGTGCAGGAAAACGCATTGAAAGTCATAAACTCAGAATTGGTTCGGCAGTTCAACGCCAGTTGTAAGTGAATTATAAATAGTATATAAATTTAGGACGATGTTTAGAGAACACCCCGAATGGCAAAGTTTTATCCAACTGTAAATTTCACACTCTTCACACTGCCATAAAGAGAACTTAAGGTGAATAAGCCACAACAGAAATTCTCCAAAATTAACTTTCACCACAATAGATAAAAATGCAGTGTAACAAAGCCATTTCTAAATTTGAATTGTTCCGAATAAATTTCCAGCTATCTATTACTTCCCTAACTTATGAAGTTCGAAATGACTCCCCCCTCAGCCATTTTCCAACAGAACGACGGAAAATATGACAATATCTTTAGCAGCAGAGGGGAACGACGAAATTCCCTTAGAAAATTACAGTAGCTCTCCATTTCCGTCTCCATTATTGAGAGATAAGCAGGGGCGGCAGGTGGTCTCGTTAGAGCCCTAGAATGGGGCGTCACCGGATCGAAACAGCGTTCCTCTTGAGCGACCTTGCCTGCCTGAGGGGACTGGTGAGTTTATGATCAGTGACAGCTAAGAAAGGGTTAGGAGTGTACCAGCTGTGACCATCCATACCCCTGGTTAACTGGTTCTTGTTTGTCCAGTAAATGATGTGAAATGACTGCAATTATAGAGATGAGTAGGAAAAAGAATTAACCGAACTGTTTCTGACGAAACACGGCAGTTAAGGGGGAAATAGATAAAATTATTGATTATCAGAAATAAAATAGAACTTAAGAAAATTTCCTGAGATGGAATTTTATAGTAGTTTAGCTTTCACAATGTTTCATCTTTCGCAGTCTCCTTCCTCCATTATGGACCACGTTTCAATTTTCAATTCATAGTTACTAAAAGGGGAAAAAAAACTATTCTTTTAAGCGTTGTTCTTTCTGATTAGTCACTGTATTTTTTCTTACAACGTTGAGAATTATTATAATATAGCACAGAATATAATTAAAAGCTTCGCCTTTTCGCGGGGTCAATAATGAACCCCACTTTGCAATTTATGTAAAAAAAAAAAAAAAAAAATTGTAATCTGTCACTTTGTCTAGAAAATTTACTGTGCGGCGGAGCACGCATATATCTATAAATATATATAGAGAGAGAAAAGATTGAGAAATATCGCATTTATCGTTAAGGGATGCGTCCTGATGAAGACTTTTACGTTATATATATATATATATATATATATATATATATATATATATATATATATATATATATATATATATATATATATATATATATATATATATATATATATATATATATATATATATATATATATATATTTTAAAATCTTTAATATCCACGAAATCACACAAACTACCATAAGTATGAGATCGGGACATTTTAGAATAGTAGACAGCAGAAATATTAAAATTTTATCCATCCGAAATATATTAACATAATTTCTTCGTAACTAAGTTTTTTCTTGGATAGAAATACAAAATCATTCCAAACAAATACTTAACGTATAACTAGCTATTCAACTCTACTTAAATTATTACTTCAGACAACATAATAAAGTGAATCTAAATAAATACTTTAACTAATTTAACTCTACTAAATCATTACTTAAGACAATCTAACGAAATAAAGAATAATTCATTATAGTGCTGCCTATAAATAAATATCCGAATTTATGGTGCCACATAAGAGAAGTATATATATATATAGATTATATTCAATATACCGTAATATTTTAATAAAACCTTTGGGAAGAGCAAAGAAAATATAAAAATCATTAAAAACTAGCTTTATTTATCTAAGTGGGGATTGGAATGCTTTTGCCATTCCACAGGACCAATCTTTGTTAGGAATTTCTACCTGATCAACAGAGGGCGTAGTAACCAGTCATACTAATTCTGTATGTGTATGTATTACTTGTGTGGCAGGGACCGGTTAAGAATGTTTATTGGAAAGTTTAACAGATATCGTACTATCATATTGCTTGTTTTTATTTTTTTACTGCTGTTAAATTCGTTTGCTATCAAATATGGCCTCTTTATTCAATGCACCCATTCGCCACTGAATCAGCCTTTAAGCTATATCGATATATTTAACGATTTTAATTACTTCTTTATTTTTACTGACATCAATAATGATTTTTCAGAGTTTATGAAATAATTTTTTCCTCACATAACTCATTCAGACTACAGTCGTAGCGAAAACGTAACATCTTGCGGTTATAATGATTTTACAAAACAATTTGTAGGGCATTTATGCTTTATAAAGACTAATCTGATAGTTTCTTGTGTTGGATTCCAATTAATTTAGGAATATTTTTAATTATAAAGTTTTTACTTATATGTTTAAATTATTAATATATTTTTTCAATGCGAATCTCGAAGATTAAAATCAAGAAAAATTTGAATGTTAATCCGTATATTTTGTAAAAAGTACTCGGGAGTAAAGGCCTTTAATAAGTTAAAAATTTATGTTGACCCTTGATTTACGTACGTGATTTTAATTTCACTTTTTTAACGTTTTTAAAAGTATATATTAAAGACTGTCACAACAATACGCCCTCTACATATACTTCAAACTACTATGGAATTTCCGGAGTTTCTGGAAAATATTTTTACTTGCGGTAACGAACAATTATTTTCTAATATATAATCTCATCTTTTTCCATATCATTTCTCAATTTTTCTAAAAATATTTAATAAGAAACTTACACTATATCATAAAAATTTAAATTAACCATTTAATATTTTTAACTGGTTGAAGAAGTTGACGAAACAATAAAAAAATATGAAAAACTTACTTAAAAATTGATCTAGAGAGAAAGCAGATAATTGAAGATTAGAATTGAGGAATCATAAAATGTCGTCCTCCAATGAAATAAGCTTTCAATAGCTAAATATTTCCACATGGGAAATTCAACTTAAAATAATCGTATGTTGTCAACTAGTGAATAAAGGGAAAGTCATATTACAGGAACAGACAGGTTCCGATTGATATTTTATTCCGTTCTAACGCTGTATTGAAATAATTAGTGGGATAAGTCCGTCGATACATAAAGGGTTAAAAAATTGACAGAAATAATCAAATTTTACTATAAACATTTTTTTTACCAGAAATGAAATGCTTCAAATTGACAAACGGGATTTTATCGAAAATTCAGTAAATGGTAGGCGTTTCCCCTCAGCTACATCTTTGATGTTACATTGTCAACCCTGTTTAATCAAACACTAGTTATTCCATCATCGATATTTCATTAAGTGCGTTATTCTGGAATTCGGTAGAGTTTGAACTATTTTACCGCATCTTTAATGTATGTTTTGAAATCCTAAATAATGATCGATAGAAATTAAAACGAGCATTTATTTTAAAAATCAATTTTTTGCAAAGTACTAAAAAGCAATAAAACAAACTTACTACACAAATGGGTCAGTGAGTTAGTTTCAAGAGACTAAAAGATTTTTCTACTGTTACATTACTTTAGAAAAAAAAACAGTATTTATCGCTTTATCCAGCTAAGTCCTTTTATTAGACAGGAAGCTTTAACATAGTGTCTGGAAGGAGACGTCTGGCGCAATATGGTTTCAATAAATGGGGTATATATATATATATTTACTCCGAACTCGTTTAGTTATGTTCATAACTATTCAGTATATGTTAGTTAAAATTTAAAAAGAATGTTTAATAAAATGACTTTTCCACTTTCGGAAAAATATCTTTCGAACGTTTTCTTTGATTTTTTTTTTTTAAGGTTCAATACTTACATCAATTTTGTTTTAGTTATTTCTGGTTTTACAAAAAGAGTCATTAATATTAAAATTAGAATTAATTAATCTAAGACAAATTCACATTGTAAAATAAGCCTTTATACAACAGAGTTTTAAAAAATAATCCAAAAGAAAAGTCAGAATTTTAACATAATGCAACTAAGAGAAACAGTAACTAGATCGATTTTCGCAACTGCAGTAGTCTTAAAAATTATTGTCTAGAAATAAACCTATTGCGATTGAGCTAAATGTATACAGTTATGGGGTGTAATAAAATTAAGAGTAATACTTGTGGGGAAGGGGGCAGAACTTGCCGAAGCGAATTTCTTCTACCATACAATGTTGGGTCGCTAATTTACAATCCAGCAGCTCTCTCGGTATTTGAGTTTTTCTTCTTGGCTGTATTTGGTCACAGTTATGATACAAGCTCTATTTTCTTAAATTTTTTTTTACCTGAACTTCAAAAAATAAATAAATAAATAAAAATCAAATTTTTCTCTTTGTTTTTTTTCTTTTAATTTTTATGTAAGGAAATGCCATGAAAAGAACATGTTTTTAAAGCCCGCTGGATTGGGAAAATATCGTTGCCGGGTCAGAAATCAAAGGACGAACAGCGTTAAGGCGACTACTAGGTAAAAATGGAGAATGCAATTAAAACGAATAATAAAAAAACAAAGAGTCTATTATCGAAAAGTTTGCAACAGATGCTCAAACAAGTGACACGCTCTGTAAAAAACGCTGGTGTACTATTGCAACCATTTTTGGAGCTAAATACATTAAGTACAGAAGCTATATCGTGGAAAAAATAAATGAAATTGTCGAAATAACAATTGTTGGAAAGAATTAGTACGAATATATTACAAAAAAATGTGCTTGTTTTTTTTTAAACGGAATGTTTTTGCAATGAAACCATAAAATTGATTCTAATTCGCATGAAATATGCGTTGCCAGTAAACAAAAATAACAGTAAAAAATGTGACTACAAGCGTTGTAAAACATTTTAGTTCACCTCAACACCAAAAAATGTGGCAACTAAACACCAAAAGTTTTTGCAGTGAAGCTGCTGCAATAAAAGCTTCGCATCGGCAGTGCAACAAATCACACAAACGTTGAAAGACTCACAGTCACAACTGCCGTCTACAATGACCTCTAGTGTTTTTATGGACATGTCAAAAACTATGTTTTTCATTTGCCTTTCAAGAGAAAGTCCAGAACAGACATATCAGGAGATCACTGAGTCCAAGAAACAAGCCCACCACAACCAATCTATCAGTTCGGATAGGAAATATCCAGACAGTTTCGCCTAATCCTGCCAGAGAAGTTGCTCTTTTAAGGATCGCCCTTTGCTTCCCGGCTCCAAATTGCATGATGAAAGTTGTTTTGACAAGTATTTTCAACCCTTTACAGTTGGTATCATTGGTTTTGTTGCATCTTATCTAGTGATATATCACCAGAGTATTAACCATAAGGATATTATGATATATTTTCTTTTAAATTAAAATATTTAGGCTTAAGAAGCCGATAAGGAAAAACAATTGTAAAAATGCGAAATAACAATAGTTCTTTTGTTAAATTTAAAACACAATTTGATATTTATTCTTGCTAAAAAAAATTTTATTACCTCGAAATCATGCTTTAACTAACTTTACTTAAATCTCTTATTCTTTTCAATAGAAATATAAAAAAATTTCAACAAAATATATAAATAAAATACAATAGATGAAACAAAACTATGAAAAATCTCACATTTCACTTGTTCGCTGTTTTGTAATTCACGTTGCCTATCTAAATATTTATGAGAAAAGATAAAATTACAAAATAATTAAAACATTGTGCATTTCACTGTTTCATTAATTGGATATACTATAGTATATCTCATTAATCGTCTCAAAAAAAGCTACCAGAATTTAGAACAAATCACCATGGAATCGCTAGTTTTTATTTTTGAATGCAAATTAAAATGTTTCTTTTCCATAGTTGAATAAAATAAAGATATAAGAAATAGTTTTTTTACTGTTAAAAATAAAAAAAAGAATATTTTGTTACACTATGAGATAAATTTGCATCTTACACTTGTATCAATTGCAATAAATTTTCAGTGCTTTAAAAAAGTAAATAGTAAATTAATTATTGTAGGTCTTTTTTTTTTTTTGGTCGTATTTTTGTTCTGTAAAGTGTTATAATATATCGAAGAAATCATTAAACATGTGAAGCAGTACATTGCAACCGCGGTGTAATAATTAATAGTGTCTTACAAGTGAAATAGATAAAATAAATCATAAAGGGATTCATTTAATTTTAAGTCTTCCAACCTAGCAACCCATAACTCTGGAACTATCGGACATTAAATGAATATTTTGAATTTTTTTTTTGTAATAACATAATAATATTTCGAAAGAATCTTATGTATACGAAGTAACTGCAACCATTACGGAATATGTTTATCTTGATATATTTATTGAAAGAATAAACTTTCGATTTTTTTTTTACTTAATTTAAAAATAAAATAACTATTCTTGAAACCGAATTTCATAAACTTATACCAATCAGAGAAAATCGCAGATTCAGTTAACTGTGTTTTTTTTTAAGCTCTTTCTCAAAAAAGTAAATAAAATAGAATTAAACTAAATAAAACTAAACTAAATTAAAATGTCTACGTGCCTTACACTAGAGGCAAAGGTTAATTTTTTTTTAAAGTTTAGTGAGTTTTTCAGTACTCTAAATGTTAAAATATAATTGAAACTAAGAAACATTTTTTTTATAGAATAAGGTCATTCCGAAATAATAAAAAAAGTTTATTAAATTTTAGGAATAAAATTTTAGTCTATCATTTTTTATAAAGTTGAGGAAAAAAAGGTTTCCTTAAGCAGACTATAAATTATAACTTTTCAGATAGGTGTTCGGTTTTGTAAATTATAACTAAGTTAGTTTTTCTCCTTGCTCTATTTTTTTAAAGAATATTCTGCCCTAAAATTGTCTTGATTTTGTCGAGTCTTTTTTTTCTTCTCTTTTTGGTGTTATTTTCTGTTGATTTTCTGTTTGAACCACTACGAGGCCTGTTTTTGCAACAGATATTTTTTTAATGTTTATCATATATTGATTTAAAAACTTAACCTAACTTTTGGTTAAAATAAAGTATTTGTGTATTTATGTATTGTCAATGGTCTGGTCTTCTGACTTCATAATAACATTTTCATCTTAATTTTTAAAGTACACATCATTGATATTCATTTTTATTGTTCTGATTTTTGAAAACTTATTACATAAAAACTTATATACATAAAAATGATTATTTTGGAAAATTTTGATCTTAAAAATGTACATGCAAAGAGAAATAAGTAAAATAATTCACTTTCCCTAATCTAATTTTATAAAAATAAATGACAAAAGATAAATCAATAGGTATGATAAATCTTTATTTTACTGTACCCTTATCACTACTATATATTATTTAATAATCCAATTATTCTTTTGTAAAGAAAGCAAAAAAATTATTAAAATTATTTTTCATAAAATTCTTTAATTCTGCTTATATGAGCTTTCCGGTTATTCAGTTATTTTCTGTATGTAAATACAGCTGTAATAAAATTATGGTATACAATGATATAATACAGCGACGTAATTCGTAAATATGATTTTAATTTTTAATTAATGGTTATTGGCTCATATTGAAAATCTAATAAATATATCAGTTTTCTATGTTTTTAATAGTGAGAAGATTTGCCTCACCTGGTCACGTAAATAATTAGTTTTACAATTTAGATAATAGCTTACATCATATAACTTGTCCAATGGTTTGTTACTTGCTGATATACATATATATCTACATGTATATTATATTACAAATATTGATATTTGCTATAACAGGGGTTTCCAACTTACATGAGGCCGAGGGCCGCAAATAAAAACATCAGTCGAATGGCAGACCCCAACTTTATCAACATTTTATATAGGACTCTTATGTTTGAAGGAACATTAAATATTACAGTCAGATTTTTATCAAGTTGTACAAAACAAAAGTATTGAATTACAAATTAAAATAAGAATAAGATTTTTACCTGAGAAAACTTTTTTTTGCACCGTTGGTATGTTAAATTTCACAGAAACGAAGAAATTATTTTCTTTTTTTAACAAATAAAAGTACATTAAATCCATATAGATTTTTTTACGAAAATTGTCCGCAAAAAATTACAATTAATATATTTCAGCTCGCGGGCCACAAAAAAAGGCTTGGCTGGACGGATGTGGCTCGCGGGCCGCCAGTTGGTAACCACTGTGCTATAATATGAAAAAAATATACATTCCAATCAGTTATGAATAATGAACCATTATTTATATCTGTAAATAAATAAACATGGGTTAATAGTATTTACCAGATTTTCCCCCCACTTTCTCCATTGTTTTTACCAGTAAAAACCAAACCCTAGACTTTTCTTCATATTGTATTTTGTGTCATTTTCAAAATAAGCACACAGGGCGCTGACTAAAGACAGGCTTAACTTGAACAAACAGTAATATATAATTGTTGAAAACCAACACTAATTTATTATTCTCAAAAAAAGTGGTATTTTATGTTACGACAGAAACGTCAAAAAACAGCTTTAAACACTTGTTAAATATTTGAAGCAGTTAAACACATCTAAGTCGCCATTTTACCATAGAACGCATAGGCGATATTGATTCCCTAAAAGCGTATATGCTTTTCCTTACATCAATCGGGCAGCCAAAAATATTAGTAAAAGGACACAGCGTTTAATATTAATATAAATTACCCCGAACGCTCAGTGTTAATACTGCATACAATGTCGATTAATTCCAATACTAAAAGCAATAAAGGTAATGCGGTCGTAATTTCACACAAAAAATAATCCCTAGTAGGAAGAAGAAAAAAAATCCACACACAAAAAAAGAAGCTTTATTCACATCCCACTAAACTACAACATTTCTTTCAACAGCTGGTAGAAAGAAATCGACATCTCCTACCTTATTAATTCGCGGAACAGGATCATTAAGTCGCGGCATCCGACAGTAGCAGGAAACATTAAGGTCGGGGTGTCAAAGAACACGGCATAGAAGGACGACACATCCCGACCTATTTTTCCGACGAAGCGAAAGAAAAACCTTTAACTTCATCGAAATGAAATGGATGGACAATGAAGGAGTGGATTATCTCTGCGTTCCTTAACCGCGTTCAGGCGATCTTTTTCCCAAGGGACATATCTTTGGGATTCAGAAGAAATAAACTCTAATTTACGCAAGTGGAACAACGATTAGAATCATTTATAACCCATTCTTTGACAACAGTTATGTTAGAAATATTCTATCGACAGAGGGTGTTGAACAAATGTAAGGTTTAATGTTTCAAAACTAGTTGATTTATACTGTGCAAAACGATGAACGATAAGTGTAAGCTGATTAAATGGAGTTGTAAACTAAGTTTGACGGGAAAATTTTAAAAAGAAAGAAAACTGAAACCGCTGGGGCTCTTCAAAATCGTAAACCCCAAATCAGTCTTTATTTGTTTATTTATTTATTTTTTTGTTGAAGAAACTCACTAAAGGAGTGTTATCACTAGGCAGCGGATCAATAATCTCTACAAGTCAAGTAGAGGTCAAAAACATTAAAAACAGAAGCAATAAATTTCAACAAGTAAATAATAAATCGCAGAGAGTTTCCTGTCATCGAATAATATAGTATGAGAACTTTAGTAGTATATTAAGTTCCTGAAAATATTGACTCGCCATCCGGTAAAAAGATGGTTAGTTAATACTTTATGTTAATAAGTAATAATTATTTAATACAAATAGTTATTACTTATTTTGGTCGAACAGTTTATTTGAGAATAAAAAATAGAATAATGCAAGTTTTTGTATTTTGGTCCATCACTGTATAAAATCTGTTTTTCATTCTAAAAATTTAAAAACTAAAATAAATTTCACAACCCTTTAAGAAATATCTTTAAAAAAAACATATGTTTCTATGAAAGATTTGATTTATTCTCGTGCTCTGGTGCTTATTTTATTCTAAAAAAAATAAATTTCATCACTCTTTAAGAAATATCTCCAAAAATCATACGTTTTTGCGCGCGGTTAGATTTATTCTAGTACTTCGAATTCAATCAACAGTATGTTAAAGTTCCAATTATTGAGCTTCTTAAGGAAAAGAACGTTAAGAGTATACTCATAACATATTTAAGCTTTGCTTGTATTCTCAAACTTTAAAAAATATATTCTTACACGAATGATTTCTCATAAACCGCTAAAGACTTCTTTTCGGAAACTTATGTATATTTTTAAACTAAATAGAATGCAAGTATTATTTTATTAAAGTAAGACATACTGAACTTTTTTATACTAAAAAGATAATGTTTTTTGCATACTTCATTTCATTACATAGAGTTGGTAAACGTCTTAATTTTGAACTTTTTTCCGAATAATCTTAAAACTTTAATTTTTGCATTATTTATTTTTCATATTGCTTGTTAGGAGGAATGGAGAATAAAATTGATTTTATCGCGGAATGAATAATTCACTCGTATTTAGAAGTAGCTCTTTTGCTTTTCCAGATCGTAAAATAAAAACTGAAATTGTTTTTGTTTCAAATAGATTAAGCTTTAAAATTTTGTCATTGAATAACTTAATGCTTAAGTCATACTTCAAAATGTATAATTTTGTTTCAAAAACAAAATTGTCAAGGGAAAATTGCATCGAAAATCTATATTTAAAAAATCGTTTGCTCAAAAATTACTGCTCTTTTTACGAATTTTTTTTCCCTTCAACTCGGTAAGTCATATCAATACTTTTTATCTCCGTAAACAAAATAAGTTACATTAGAAAATTTTCTTTTCTATTTTAAAACAAAATCAGTTCTATCAGAATAACTTTTTTTCTTCTCTTTTTAAAGAAGTTATATCGGAACATTTTCTACGTTAAAAAGTAGTTTGCAGTCACAGTTGACAGTTTTTCAGAATCTAAAAATCAATTTTAAAAGAATTCTTAAGGGAAAAAATGAATGCAGAATAAACTAATAATAAGAAGGTATACTAGTTCTTTCATAATTATAAGTAATAGCAGCCTCTATCTATGAAAATAAAAATAGTGACAATTATTTAATTGAAGAAAAAACTTTACGAAATTGGATTAGAAAAAAGTAATAGAAAAGGAACGAATTAACTCCAAACACTGTTGATAGATTTATGAATACTTGGAAATAATTTAGAATAATTTCATATCTAAATCTTAATCATTCATCTAAATTTAAATCTTAAACATCATATTCTAAATCTTAATCCTCTAAATCATTATTCTAAAAATCTTTATCTTTAAAAATCTTAATCATTATTCTAAATCTTAATCATCATATCTAAATGCTTAATTTTTGTTTCAAAACAAAATTATGAAAGGGAAGAAAAAAAACCAAAAATTTATATTTAAAAAATTCGCTTGCTCAAAATATTGGTGTTCTTTGTTTATTTGTGAAGTTTTTTTTTCTACTTAAATAAGTCATATCAGAACACTTCTCTTGAAATAAAATAAGTTATATACGTATACTTATTTCTCTCCCTTAAAAGAAAATTACTTATATCAGAATACTTTTTTTTCCTGAAATAAAATTAGCCCTATCAGAACAACTTTTTCCTTATAATAAGTCTTATCAGAATACTTTCTATAATACAAAATATTTTCCAGCGACAATTTTAAAAATTTAGAAGTTAATTTTAGCATAACTCTTATCTAAAAAATGAAAAATAAATTTTCAACCATAAGGTAATATCAACTTTAAACAATGAAAATAAAAATATTAACACTATTGAATATATATATTGAATATATATATATATTGAATACATATATTGAAAATATATATTGAAAATATATATTGAAAATATATATTGAAAATATATATTAAATATAAATACTATACTATTGGATTTAAGAGAAAGTTTTACAAAATTGGTTTAATCTTTACATCTGCTGAAAGAAGTATAAAAAATAAAATAAAAAGCGAAGTGAAAAAAAAAGAAGAAAACTACAAACACTGTTGATAAATTTTTTTCGGAAACATCACGCTAGGAAATACATTTTCAGATGATAAAAACCACCATATAATAGTTTTTAAAAAAATGAAGGCACCTTATCGTTTCCTTTTCAATAAGACGATGAAAAGTTTGCCTCGAAAAGAAATATTTGAAAAGGAAACGGAAACAAGATAATCGGATAACAAAAGAAATAAGATTTCCACATAAAACTTCACGCCTTTGCTTGTAATAAATGGAAAACGGCATCAGTCATTTAGAATGAAAGTTAACAAAGATAATCAGGTGCGTCAGGCAGTGCAGAGAAACCACTAAACATGCCAATTCTTTTTTGAACAAGACCTTCAGATGTTTAAAAAGATAATTTTAGCTGCTGTCTGCTCATCGACATCAATAAACGAGGCCAGGGACTGCGTCTAGTCTTGTAGAATGACGTCATTGAAGGGATTTCCTTCGAACTCACTTATCGTCAAAATATTTAAATGGTTTTGAATAGCGTAGAACTCTCTCTCACTACGAGCTCAAATTCAATTTGAAGAATGCATTTTAGTGATTTCAAATATTACTTCTTCGTTCCAATATGCATTTAGGCATGAATTTTAAAATTCTTTTGACTGTGAAGTTATTGAAATTAAATGAGTGCGTATATGTACTACACATAAATGAATTCGACTGCTGTGATTATATACAGGGTGATTATAAAATGTTACTACAAAAATGTTAACTAGAATTTTAGTGCGATATAGATATATTCCATTTTGTAAACATTCTAGTATTTTTGTCATAGAACTATTACAAGAAACCATTCATCGATATAGCTACATTGTCGTAACTGAGCCTTGAAGGTTTGCAGTAAAAGTGATATTTCCATGTCGTGATCTGCCACGCTAACTACAATAGCCAAGGCGTTAAATAGATTTTAACTTGCAATTTAAAAAAAATAAATTAATGTAGAGGTTTGCCCGGGGTTGTACTCTTCGAGTTGGTTCCCTTCTGTGATTTTTTACTTAGTTTTTCGCCGGCCGTTTCCCGGAAGTTGCTTAGATTTGGCGATTATTCTGCCACAGATCACGATACGGAATTCTTTTTACAGTGTAGATTTGTATTTCTGCTTGTTACAATTTCAACCTGTAAGAATGAATTGGCCGTTCATATGTTGTGATTCAACTTCGCAGAATAAGCAGTAATTCTGCATGATGTATCTCAACCTTTAGAATCAACGGTAATTCTACATGCGGCAATTGACCTTTTTGGAGGGCTTCAACATTGTAGCAGATTAATTTCTTCGAAACTGCAGTAATTCCACAAATGGCAATTTAGTTTCGTTGTAATCACAGTAATTCTATGCTACAGTGCAATTTTTTGATACCTATTGTAATTCCAGTTGTTGCAATTCAATATCTCAAAATCAATAGACATACTACTTATTGCAATTCAATTTCTTGAAATCCACAGCTATTCTACTTGTTGCAATTCAACATTTCAGAACTCACAGTAGTTCTACATGTTGCAATAACTAACAGTCATACTACTTGTTGTGATTCAACATTTCGGAACCCACAGTAGTTCTACAAGTTGCAATAACTAACATCATACAATATGAATTTCATACGTTGTAACTTCTAGCAAAATCAACAAATTATTAAGAGAGGTGTCATAATATATTTCGCACTCCATTATTTGCCGATGCAATTTTACTTTTCTACAATGTAATAAAACTGCATTAACTTAGAAATAAATAAATAAAACTATGGATTTCTTATTGATTTTAGAATCTTGTATTAGTATGTTCTTACACATGTGTAATAATAAATCTGGAAGTTGGCGAAAATACGGTGACAGAGCACGTTCCCGACATAATGGATGAGTTCTCAAGAGACGATTCATCTCACGCCAAATCGAGCCTGTTCACGTCTTCTTCAACATACCCATCATACTTTGCGACATTCATTCACAAAATCTGGATTCGGGAGATTGCTTTCAGAAGGGAAATGATCGAAGGGCAGCCAATGGAAGTTCAGGATTATGTCTCGGAGAATGTAATTGTTCGCGATATTCGAGGAGAAAAGTAATTCCAGGGGCTTCACGTGAAAGAAATACATTATTTTGATGGAAAATGAAATTTGAGTCTTGGACTTTCACGTAAATGCGGGGAAACAGCTTAAATTTAATTAAAACAGCAAATATTTGTTCATTTTTTATTCATTATCACTAACATAAAATGCCATTCAATGAATAAAGTATTTATATTTATCAATAAGATTATGAAGCTATTTTCCCATTCAATGTTTATGTTTCAACAACCGATTCTTCTGATATATTTTTAGTTTGCTTCGTCTTTTCTACTTTTGTTTTAGAGTCAGGTCTATTTTGTCACACCGTTTAACTTCAAGTTATTCATTTAGTTTGTAGCAGTTTTGTTACAGATATCTATAACGCCAACAAACATTAATTTAACTAATCATACCATAAACTTCAATTCTTGTTTCCATCATTAAGATGTCTAGAGTGTGATGCCATTATAGACATTAAAGAAATTCAAAAGCTGGAAAATATGTAATGTCATAAATGTAATCTTTTTAATTCTGTCATAGCTTAATTAAATAAACTTTTTAATTTGTATCGCTTTTTATGAGAAACGAATATAAATACTTTCATTAACATTATATAAGTAAAAACTATAACAGTCATCCAGACTATTCTGAAGTTTTTGGTCTCAAATAAACTACTATTTTTCATTTTAGATTTCCAATATAAAATTTTATTGGATGATTCATTAGAATTAAATGTAAAATATATTATAAATAAGTTATAAAAAATATTCTTATCATTAACCTTATGAGGACAGAACTGACACAACATCTGTACCGGACAATACTTCCCCCCCCCCCCAAAAAAAAAATCAACTCTTCAATATTCAAGTCTACTTAAATGAGTTCACTTTTGTTCCAGGTACATCGGAAAAGTTGATTGAATTAAAACTGGCATTGTTGACAGGGATACTTATTCTGAACCCAGTTCAAAAAGAGTGTTTTTTTCGTTTCAAACTCTTTACAGCAAGAATGAACTAAATGATCCCAATAAAATGCAATGTGAAGACAATTAAGATAAATTCGTCAGTACATATGTTATTTATATGTTATATATGTTACTCTTTAAAAAATTCAAAGTTATCACGGCTCCTATGACCTTATTTATAGTGGCAGTAAAGTTATGTTGTAGGAATTTATACTTTTGAGACTTTGCCCCGAAATGATTACTCTTAATGTTTAAAAATAGTAAATAAAGATGGATATGATATTCCTCGCTCCGTTGTAAAACTTGAGTTGAAAATTGAAAAGACGCATTATATCCATATTACAAAATATGTATTTTAATTTTTGAGCTATGTCCATTTTCTAAAATACATATTTTGTGCAACGTCCATTTCCTAAAATTCGTGTTTTGTGCTATGTCCATTTTATGAAATATTTTGAGCTATGTCCATTTTCTTAAACACGCATTATGAGATATGCCTAAAATAAAAAGCACAGCTACGGCTTGTATTGAAGCAGATTTAAACAAGTTGTAGTAAAAACAAAAGAAAAATACAATTAAGTTAAATACACAAATATTTATTGAAAATAAAATGTTTTCTATTGTCTCTATATATTCCAAAAATTAAGCTGTTATTCCTCCCCCTTTTCCGTATAAAAGAATATAATCGTATGCCAAATCATTAAATTACGATAAAGCAGTTATTTCGGGGAAACATTTCTAACAATGACATTCCTATCCGACAAGTTTTAACTACTGTACAAGGCTATCGACTGCATTTTATATAACTAAATTTTTTACTATTACTTGAAAGAAAGCAAACGTTACAGTTTATCACTTATATTTTAATAATAATTTAAGTGAATTCTACTTAATTACGCTAATTAGTTTAGCCTTCATGTTTAAGAAAAAGCGCACATTTTTTCATTCGCAGTTTATAAATTGAATAATTAGTAGCAGAGTGATTAAGTTAATCAATTATCTAGGGTTTATTATTAACCTAAATTAATCAAATTTAATTAAATAAAAAATTTATAAAATATAGTATGGTGGTAGATAAGAAGGAAAATATTTTTAAAAAAATGAGCATCGCACGAAATGTTATTTTATTCTTAAGGTTTAAAAGCGAAAAATGATGAAAAGCGAAAAATGATGTTCATGTAACAATTGATACTTTATAGAATCAATGATTATAAAATATCCTTAATCAGACCTTGTTCGGAGAAAGATAAAGTGAAACAATTAATTTAATTAGGTTTTTTTTTAAATTCTCGATTGTGATTTCCTCCCCCCCTCGCCCAGGGTACTGGCTGATACAACACAAAAGAAAAATACATACTTCGGAAAAAAATGCAAGATTTTCAATTTTCTGTATATTTGACAATAGCAGGACAAAAAGCTATTATCCAGACTCAACAAAAAATAATTTACTTTATTTCTATAGATTTAAATTAGAAACCTTGCTAATACTTCCTACAAGATTTCTTTTTTTTTTAAACTGGTTTACTTTTGCATAGAAAAAACTAACAGTTACGTTGTTACGTTGTAAAAAGTTACGTTGAGTCCATAGTACAAAAAACTAAATAAAAAGTATAGTAGGTAGTTTCAAGAAATAACAAAATGCTTTTCTTAACTGTTTGCAGCTTAGTATGAGATATGACCACAATACCGTCAATGGGCATTTTGCACCTTTTTATGAGTCAATTTAAGCCTTTATCATGCCGTAAAAGTTACCATAAAAACTTATTCAAAGGCTCATAAGTTCGCAAATTCGCTCAGTAATCTGTACAAGTTTTATTTTATATCACCCACTAAACTTGGATTTTTTTTAATGAAAAAAATCATTTAATCAACCTGTATTCATAAAACATACAACTAAAGTTTATAAATTTCTGATATATCATAAAAATTAGTAAAAGCAAACTAAAGAAAATAAAATTTAAAAATAATTAAATTTTGCGAATGAAATTTGTCTTTATACATTTTCGTATAAGAGAACGCATTAAATATAGTGTATAATCTAGGCTTAACGCATACAAAATTATGTAAACGCTCTAAAACGCTCTAACGAGTGAGCATTACATTCCATAAAAATTACTAATATTATAATTACACTATGGAATTAAAGTTTTATTTTTGAGATTATAACAGAATTAAAAGTTATGATTAGGGTTTAAAATTAAGAATCATTATTAAGATTGAGAATCAAGATTAAGAATCAGGATTAAGAACCAAAGTTAAGATTTTCTGATTTTTTTTCTTCATAAGATTTAAGATGAAATTCTATTGTTCATACTAAATTATGTTATATAACATATTTCTATACTAGAATAAAAGATGCACAAAAATTAGTTGAGGAAAAATGGGTGTATTGAAATTATGTACACAGTATCAACAAAAAAAATACTGTTTCCATAAAATACAATATTTTTCAAGGTTCAAGCATTTCACAGAAAATGTTATTTTCAAAAAAAAAAAAAAATACTAATATTCAAATCACGCTGAAAAATTAAGATGTATCATTTCTAAGATCCTTACGGAATTAAAAGTTGTGATTAAGATTCAGAATTACAAATCAAAATTAGAATTCAGATTCAGGATAATCAGATTTAGAATCGAAAGTAGGACTAAGAATTATAATTGTAATTTACAGAAATTTTTATATAAAATTAGAGATAAAAATTCAAATGTTTATGCTAAATTACGTAATATATGTTTCGCTACTAAAATAAAAGATACGCGAAAGTTTAAGACTTTTTGGGAAAAAATAGGTGTATTGAAATTATGTGTACAGTACGGTAAAAAAAATTAACTGTTTCTACACAATGTATTATTTCTTAAGGTTCAAACATTTCATAGAATTGCACTATTTCAAACATAAAAAACTACTCTAGTCACACTACAGAATTAAAGATTTCGAAGCAATGTAAGTTAAAATAAAAACATTCTAAAACCTAATTCATTATGATTAAAGAAAAAGAAATTAATTTTCTCCACATCTTTTCCCTTTATGTATTATATTCTCAAGAGCTTTATTTGCAAACAGAAAATGTAATGTGAATTTGAAGCGAAAATAATCTATTCATAAAATTAGTCTTTAAAACCACATAAACAATGCCTAGTATTTTTCTAAGTAATTTAAATTGATAAAACTAGTTTTTTGTTCAAAAAATATTGACTTCAATTATTTAATTATGCAAGACAAACAATTTATTTTGAAATTGAAGAAAACCTTTAAATAAATAGAATGTGGAAATGGTATAAGTTTTATTTACATGATATAAGAGAATTTATTATTCGAATCTTCTTATTATTTTCCAAAAGAAAAAAGAAATGGCCTATTCAATTTTACATTTCTTGTTACACAAATGAATAGAAAGAGAATAAAGAAGTAAGATCATTACTATATATGTATTATTTCAACTTTTAATTCATTGCTTATATAATCATTAAAATATGTAAATTATTTTTACATCATATAACGAAATTTAAAAAAACAAATTAAGTAACATTGAATTGAAATAATTTCAATAAAGTAATTCGTTAGATTTAATAATTTAATTCAAGAATAGTTTGATTGCATTCAAAACTTAGTCACACAGAAGATAACTTGAATAAATTTTAGTTTGGTAAAAACTGCTTAGGTTTGATAATAGAAAGATTAATTTAGATACAGCATAAAACGTTTCAGATTGTCATAATACAAAGTAACTCGTACAACTCGTAACAAAGTAACTCGTACAACGAGTACTTTAAATGCACAGTACAGAAACTCAATTTTAAAGAACAATTTAATTTTTTTCTTCTCTTAATTAATTTGTAAAAATATTTTTAAATCATATTTGAAAATATTAGAGGATAAAAATTAAAATTAAAAGCTAACATTAAAAATAAGCTTTTTACGTCTCATATACTTTTTTTGGACCCCTTTTATGCTTGTTTCTTTCGTTTTTTTAAACCAAGACTTACTGTCTTATGTATTTAACAAACATACCAAATTAAATTTCAATCGACGTTTTTTTTTTTTTTAAATTTAACTTTGAGGTCAACTTTATTTTATGCAAATATTTGTAAAATCTAAAAACCAATACTCGATTTAATTCCAGGTATCCACAATCTTTTTTCTTTGAAAAAACAAAACTCATTGGAAGAAAGATAAAGAGTTAATTAAATGAGTTTCGTATTTATTTAAAAAAAATTCAAGCGATATTGAATAGCTCGCTAGCTTTTATCCGAAATCATCATTAAATTACATACTCATATTTCGACATCTGTGTTAATAGTAAACTTAAAAGTTTAGAAGTAAATAGGACTGCTTCCTTTGTAAGTAAATAAAAATGCATAAAAATAGTTATGTAAATAATTATGTACAAATTTTTTTAAAATTTGCTTAAAAACGCAAAAAGTTTAATTAGCATTAAGTGTCTAAGCTTCCGAGAGCTCCCCTGATCAAACTATTGGGACCATATTTTTCAGATGGTAGCTACCCCCCATACTTAGGGGGATGAAAACTCTAACTCCACGGAGAAAAAGGTATGTTTATTCAGAGAACGTACCTTTATGTGTCTGACTTCGTAACCTAAAATATCATTTGCACTAACTAATTATTTTATTTGAGGTAAGCCCCTCGAACCATTAAGATTGAGCTTTAGCAAGTAAAAATCCGATCATTAGATCTAAAGCTATTCAGGATCAGGGTTTAAGCTGAGTCTAAAAATTCATTAGCAAAAAAGCTAAAATCTGAAAAAAAGTTTTAGCAAAATGCTAAAATGCCATTAGGCTTATAAAATTACTTTATATCAAACAAGTACTGTAAGTTATCTGACAAAGAATAGCTTAATGTACAAGAATATCAAAAAGAATACCTATAACAAAAAAAAACACATTTATTATTTATCAAAACATTTTGGTTTATAATTAACAATCTTCCTTTCTTTCATGTTTGCCCATTTTACAAATGCTTCTTGAAAGTTAAATGCACTTTCAGGGCCCTCAATATTAATCATTAACAAATTGTTTACATGGTTGATTAACAACCTGTTTCGAATATTAGTTTTAGTCAAATTAAGGCAGCTAAAGCCCCTTTCACAGTCAACAGTGTTGCACAATACTCTATAACAGAAGTTATTAATGGGTACTGTTCAGACACATCATTGGTATATAAAATCTTGTCTGATCAATCCTTCTTGTTTGATCAAGTTTTTTTCATGGATGTTAGCGTCATGGTTTTTCGCGGAAGCTTTTTTTTTAATGGAATTTAGTAAAATCCTTTAGCAAAAATGCGAAAATGCTTTGTTGAATTTTAGCATTTTTGAGGGGTCTTTTCGCATTTTGCGAAAAAAGCTACCGTAGCGGAAACCCTGTTCAGGATGTTTCTTTTTCTTCGCTCACTTTACATTTATTTAATTTATTTTATTTCTTTGTATAACTGAGTTTAGATAAAAATGCATTTTACATGTATAAATGCATTTTTTTATCTCCTTTTACATATCTCAACATATAATCTACATTTGATACAAAAGAACTTCATGTAGCTAATATTTTTTCTATACTTTAATTCTTCATTTCAAAGCCCTTTCGCAAAGAACAGCGAGAAAGTCACAGTCTATGGTCTTTACACTTGAAGCGAAGCTATAATTTTAAACTAAGTATATCATTTTACAGTAAAGAATTATATTAGTATTAGAACGGACAAAAAATTTCAATATTTTAAAAATTAGTAAACTTCTTTAAATTTATCTAAGTGAGAGAATGGACGAGATTTTTCTACTTCGATGAAAATTATCAAAATCGATATATATCTATTTTATGAGCCCAGAAAATGCAGCATTCGGACAATTTTCTCAACATTGAAAAGTTAATAGCATTTTAATTAAAATTGTTTCCACTCATATTTTTGGCTGTCCAGTCGATATAATGAAAAGCATTTTCGCTTTAAAGGGTCCTGTACACGTTCTACTTTAAAATGGTGACTTATATAGTTTTGCATGGGTTTTCAAAGCTCTTTCGCCAAGGAAAAGAAAAAAAACACACAATTCAAATGTACACTTGAAGCCAGGCTATAATTTTAAAATATATATGCCAGCTTATCTTGAGAATATATGCTTGTATATATGCCATCTTGCCGTTATCTAGGCCTTAGAACGAACAAATAACTTAAATATTAAAAAAAAAAATACTTAAATTTTTTTTTTGGACAATCGCCAATTTGGTGACTTTTCTTCACCAAGATGAAACGTATCAAACTAAATGCTTTATTATTATTTTTTGCAAACGTTTATTGCGTCCAGATGATGCAGCATTGGAGTAAGTTTTTAAATATTAAAAAAAAAAAAAAAAAAAAAAAAAAAACCACAAGTGCTCTTCATTTTCTTAAAACTGACTTTTCTCCATATAGACTTTTCACACAGTTTTTAGAATTAGCACAGAGGGCGCTGGCTAAACTTCATTCGGAACTTATCAACTCGAGAAGAAGTGAAGTGATAATGCCTAAATTAAAATCTGATTTAATTGGATACCTGCATGTGACGTCATGCGCGTGTCGAACTTGATTGGTTTCTGAGTTGACAAATGCCAAGATTTACCAACGATAGCGTTAGGTGATCAATTAAAACTTGAACTGACAGTCATGAATAATTGTTGTAAACTCACATCGGTTTTGAAAATCGCATATTATTAGTTAAAAAAAAAAAAAAAACGTTATTTCATGAGACGACAGAGGCATCGACAAACAGCCGTGTAACTGTTCGTGTCACTCTATTTGCACTCTAAGCGTTTTAATTTGAAGCTAAAAGAGAGATTTTCTAAAATTACTCGCCGACTCCTGACTGGCACTTGAAATTTTTTTTACACAATGAAAACACTCAAATGTCATAAAAATTAACCCATTATAAGCTAGTTTCGTTTAAAAATATCAAATTAAAAGAATAAAGTCATTAAAAACTGGCAGTAAGTTTTTGATTAAGAATTATGGGAATTTTCTTTAAGGCGTATTTGTCACTAAATACTGCACATACACAACAATGTTAATCATATAATACATAAATTATCATCGCATTGTCATTCTGAAATAGACTGATAGTAAAATATGGTTACAAACATTTTTTATTAATTCAAAATAAATCCACATATGTCTCGTTTGTCAAGTAAGAATGCTTTAAGAATGTTTTACAATTTGTCGCTAAAAGAATTGATATATTTGGAGCTACTACAACAACCAATAAAAATTTAGAAAACATAAATATTATAAAAAATCTATTCCAATAACTCAATTTTAATCAACATTTAGTTACTCTTAAGAGAAAATGTAAAATATTTCCCTAAAAATGCTGTTTTGACTTTTCAGAACAGAACTGCTACTCTTTGATATAAGGAAAGTTAAAGAATAAATTCTATCAAAACTAGAAATATAATATCAATATGTAGCGAGAAAAATCTTAAGATTAAATCCCAAGTCTTCAAAATAACACACTTTATATGAAAGTTAAAAACAAATAATGGATGATAGGTTGATATTAAAAATTAATATCATCATTTATTTTACTGCAAGATGTTTAAAAATCTACTCCATTAACTAGAAGTTATCAGCAAAATTTAAAGTTACTGCAATATCTGATGCGTCATTACGAGTTATAAAATATTTTTAATGATCTTTCAAATCTCAGAATTCATACACAAAAGTAGATTTTCCTTATTTAGACTGAAAATAATTTTCTGGAGACATCATTATAAGAGCACGTCGTTATATTTTATACGCTGTAAATGTTATACCTTCCATTCTAAATTAAAACGATTATGTTTGTTGTAAATATGGCATCTTAGTGTTTTATGTTGGATGAAAAACAAAATGACGCCAATTACTTTGTTTATCTTCTACTAAAACTTCTAACGATACATAGCATTATTTGTTACTCATAAAATTTAAACAGTTATAAATTATTATTTTCTTTCACCCGGTATTTTAAAAAGGACTAACGTGTTCTGTATAAGTTATTTTTAAAATTTAATGGAACAAAAATCAGCAAAAAATTAGTCTTTATTTAACACAATTTAAATTAGTTGAAATATTATTTATGAGATTGCTTAAATTATCTATAAAATCATTTATATATTATTAAATTAATATAAAACTAAATTATATATATTTTGATATAATATGTAATTAATTTGATATATTTTTTTTTTAATGGCGGGCACTTGGAGCTATTGTCCATTGGCCACAGAAAGTGCCAGAACTGCTAATTCTCTTTTCGTTACCCAGTGGGCACAAAGGAGAAGGAAAAAGATACAGGATTTGAGGAAGGACAAGGATTTGAGATAATATAATATGTAATTAATTTGATACATAATTTAATTAATGTCAATTTATTATATTTTTTGCCAATGCCCACCTGGAGAATGATCTTTCGTCATACAGGCATCTGGAGGGAAGATTTGAGATAATATAATATGTAATTAATTTGATACATAATTTAATTAATACATATTTTAATATGTCAATTTATTATATTTTTTGCCAATGCCCACCTGGAGAATGACTTTTCGTAATACAGGCATCTGGAGAGCAGATTTGTTGGTCACTCTTTCAGGGCAACATATAAGGTAGGCCAACGTTGTTCCTAAGTAAGAGAATGAAAGAACATCCATGCTTTGCCCGGGATTCGAACCCAGAACCTTTCTGATGAAAGGTCAGTTGCCTGACGCCTACACAGGCGGGTCGGCTATTTAATATATAATTTTATATAATTATTAAATTAAATTAAATTAAATTTCGAATTTGTGAACTAGACACAAGCAAGATCCTGGCTAACACCAGTACCAGACTCAGAACACGCCATCTGAGAGGGAGAAAAATGGAACTACAAAGTACCTGCATTGCAGATATTGTAGCTGTCATCTCAGAACTGTCATCTGGGCATCTTTTCTCCTGTCAGGTCATTATGGCCATCTTACATCAGATTAGTGCCTGTCCACAAGAAGATCTTTGTTCCGACATTTGCCTTGATATAGCTGAAGCAGTGTATAGCACCTTATAATATAGTGTCTTATTGATTTATTTTCCATGTCCATAGCAAGACAACCAACCATAATTATATATTGAAATTCATTTAATACAAAAAGTAAAAATTAGAAAAAAAAGAAAAGAAATTTTAGTAAGCTTGGGATAGTAAGTAATGGATAATTTATCGTTTTAGCTGACACTTAAGTTAAAAAAAAAATTCGTATCATCAATAGAATATCAAATTTAAATTATAAATTTTTGCTGTTAATCCTATATCCGATTGGTTTATACTTCATTTTTTTAAAAAAGATATTGCAAAACCAGAGCTTTTTATGAAGTTGTTTGTAAATAGTGTTTACCAAAGGAAATTCAACTAACACTTATACACGTGTGTATATGAAGTGTTGGATTTGTAGATAATGAACTTTAGAATTCTTATCACACAACGAAAAAGTAGGGTAGATTACAGACAACACAAAGAAAAAAAAATATCAAAAAGGATAGATTATACAGATAAAGAATGAAAAAGGAAGAAAAAAAAACTCCAAAGTAAATCCCAAATCCCGGAATTTACTTCCGGAGTCATTGAGGAATGCTTATTCACAAATACAGCCTTTTCTTCATCAGCTACTCTGTTAGCTCAGCAAAACAAATAATGAAAAAGGCGAAGGAAAGAAATACAAACGGATCAACTGCAATCGTGAAGGAAAACGTAATGCTGACTGTGCATTTATTACACTCATCACGCATTGCCCTGCAGCCTCCGATACAGGACCACCCCCGCATACCAATGAGGAAGGAGAAAACGAGGAATGATAGCACATCACTCTTGAGGGAACTTCTTTTGGTGATGCGCAGCTTGCAGCTCTCACATCCTTTTCTGCACAAATTTCAGGGTTGAGGTAGGGAAAATGAACTTTCTCGTTTTGTCAGTTTAAGTTTGTAAAATATTTAGTTTAAGAGTTAAATTTTAGGATAAAATATAACTCTTATGCTCAAGATCTATCTTGTGTGATATATTGAAAGAAGAGATTCTTTCTTCCATTTCAAATTTAATTAGAACGAAAGACACTTAGTATGCAGAACCAAATAATTTAATAAAAGATTTAAACATTGATTCACTTCAGTGTTTATATATAATTTTCCTTTAATCGATAGATTATATTTTACCAGGCTTTTAGAATTTTAGCCAGGATGTAATAATTGAAACACTGAGTGACTTTTTTGAAGGTACTTTAGGTAATTTATTTACGTCACACTAGAGCTGCACAATGGGGTATTGGTGACTGTCTGGGAAACATGCCATCATAATTTAGATCCCATGAAGAGCGGATCTCATCTACTTCCTGAATTCAGACATAATTCTGAATGGGAAGGAAACTTTCTCCAGATCCCGGTAACCATGGTACTGCTCAGTGACTGACCACAGAGCTTTACCACAAAATTTACGAGCACGTATATCGCATGTACTCGGATCTTAACGGAGTAGAGGATCGAACCCCGGTCTCTCCTGAACGAAGTCTAATACTTTAACCACTGGACCTGACTTTTTTAAAGAAAATTTTATATATAGGAAAAAATTCTAACTTCAGTCTAATTTAACTATACAACACTAATTTATTTTGCCAAGTAAAGTATGTCTTAACTAAAACACAACCCAGAAAAATAAAACAAGAACAAAAGGGGAAAAGGAATGTATAGTGAGCACAAGTTACAAGAATTCTTGAAATCTGCCAATTGACAAGTTAAGCACACCTAACAATATTAGAAACATGAATGAAGATTTGAGGGAAAATATTTTTAATTTCGTGTTAATTTTCGTCTTTAGTTCGTGGTTAGATGTCAAGTAATCTGAGTACTCAACAAATTTTTAAATATTTCCCCAGAAAATTATCCGGAGGTGACAAGTCCGAATTTGGGGAGGTCACGGCTCTTTGGAAATCAGGTCTTCCCCCCAAAAAGCTCTTTAAGGATAGATATGGTAGACTCAGTTTTATGAACAGTGACTCTATCATGGTTAAGTCATCAGCATTTATCTGAGCACATAACTATTGTACAAGCAGTTGATCTTTCAATCAACATTGTACAAGCAATTGATCTTTCAATCAACATTGTACAAGCAATTGATCTTTCAATCAACATTGTACAAGCAATTGATCTTTCAATCAACATTGTACAAGCAATTGATCTTTCAATCAACATTGTACAAGCAATTGATCTTTCAATCAACATTGTACAAGCAATTGATCTTTCAATCAACATTGTACAAGCAATTGATCTTTCAATCAACATTGTACAAGCAATTGATCTTTCAATCAACATTGTACAAGCAATTGATCTTTCAATCAACATTGTACAAGCAATTGATCTTTCAATCAACATTGTACAAGCAATTGATCTTTCAATCAACATTGTACAAGCAATTGATCTTTCAATCAACATTGTACAAGCAATTGATCTTTCAATCAACATTGTACAAGCAATTGATCTTTCAATCAACATTGTACAAGCAATTGATCTTTCAATCAACATTGTACAAGCAATTGATCTTTCAATCAACATTGTACAAGCAATTGATCTTTCAATCAACATTGTACAAGCAATTGATCTTTCAATCAACATTGTACAAGCAATCGATGCAAGCAATCATTGCACAAGCAATCGATATTGGTATTTCTTGGTTGGAGGTTGAGTTTTAATTGGGACATACTATATATGGTATTTCAATTCCGAAGATATTAGTGGATGAAGTAACAGCCTATGAATGTTTTTCATGAGGAGGTATGATTCAAGTGCATTTCGGAATTAAACAGTAGAATGGTAACCTTACAAAAGTTGCCTTTTAGCCGTATATTAAAATGTCAAGAATGCAAATGCCGCCATGTAGTAAAGAGCTTAATTGAATATTAGGGATTTATGGATTTTACCAATTGGACGTCAGCGAACAATAAATAAAGGCAAGGTATATATAGTCTTCCTTTTCTACTGTCACCGCATAAACTTTAAGCCCTATTCACTAAAATGTCACTTTGATCATTTATCCATTTAGCTCTTCAATTGTATTTAGTACATTATTCAAGGAAATACCTAGTGGGTATTGATTGCGTTGAGTTGAATGACGAGTTTAATGGTGCTTCAGTCAGATGCTGATAAATTAACGATATTTAGAAACTATACCTGACAAATAGAAAAAGTATGGGATAGTTTAAAGATTACAAGAGTCCCTTTAAGTTACACAACTGGGTGAAAATCAGCAATTTCTATAAAAATTTCAATTTTTTTTTACTATCCTTATTTGAACTTTAGTTCATTAGCTTTCCAAAACCCTTTGAATTCATAGAAAAAAAAAGTATTTTGAAATTTATGCATTACAATTTGTCGTAGAGCTATTAACGTGACATGAAATTTTTTTAGTTTTTAAACTCAAAACTACCCTTATTTCGGAAAATATTTTAATTTTTTAAAATTCTACTATAAATTTAAAATCTAACCTGCTTGCTGAACAGAAAATTAAAATTTTCATTGTTTTTTCTTATTTTTTTTTTATTTGTGTCAAAGCCTGTCGGAAATCCCTCTGTGGCTCGATTCTGTGGTTTTGAATATGTAAAGTATGATCTTTTTTCTGTGACCGTTTTGCATAAATGCGACTGAAATTTGTTGATCAATTATACCTTTCAAGGCAAGAGTTATCACAAGCTTTTCGGCATAAACCTTAGATTTGTTTTTTAAAGGTTCTATGGCATTATATATGACGTGAGTACCTAATTTTGATAACCAAAAAAAATTTAGATGGCCAGGAAAAAGACTGATTATTGTTAGATACTGAAAACGTTCTAACGTGAAGTGGTAACATTCCAATGGAACAAGATGTAGCGTGAATTTTGATGGAATTTTAGAGGGAGTTGTTGGAATTGATCAATGGAAATATATTATGGTTTTTCAGCTAGTCATTAGTTTTATTACAATTTTTTTGCTAAGTAGTGCAACAAAATCATCGTAAGTAGACAATGTTACTTCGGTTAACGGTCATTTAAAATAACACAGAATGCGACAGTACATATATTTAAAAAGTGCTTTGTCTCGTTTAATGCTATGCGTTTGAATGAAGTAGCAAGCCCAAAAGATCTAAGGGAGATAAAGAAAACAAAAGCTACAAAAATGAGCTGTGCAGCATTTAAAGCATTAAACTCACAAAAAGAAATTTACAAGTTTTCAGCACTCAAAATAAGGCTCAAACTCTCAAGATTCACCAGAAAGTGAAAAAAAATATTTGAAAGAAAAAGAAAATCTACCAATGAAAATACAATCAAGTTTAAAATTGAAACAAGAAAAACCACAGTAGACGAGGGTACAATGGAGGCTGAAAACGACAGTTTAGGGCAGGGTATATTTTCAAACAGACTGAATTAGTGTGGAACTGATATTACCTAGGCAATTGGCATCCATAAGAATGAATTTGTAAAACAACCTTTTCATGGTATAAATGAAACAAAATTCAATTTCAGCGTGAATTTTGAGCCACTCTTTAGTTCTACCACAACTTTTTACCAAGCAGTGCAACAAAATCACCTAATGACAGACAATGTTATTATGTAATGGTCAGTTAAAATATGTAGCAACATACACTGCTATAGTGCATACTTATATAGTACTGTGCCTTGCTTAATGCTATCAGTTCAAATGAAGTAACAAGCCCAAACGATATAGGGAAAGGCAAATATTAAAATCTACAAAAAAAAGAAGTTTATAGAACGCCTAGTATAACATGCCACTGAACTCATGTATTCAGAAGTTCTGAAGAAACATTATTCAATAACTGTAATAACTTATCAGAGATCATTTGTCAACAGAAAATACAGTTAAGAGTCTATTATCCCCAATAAAAGCAGTTGTCGACGCCAAAAAAAAAAAAAGAAATTGCACACCATTTTTAGTCAGCCAAACTAAACCCTTTCTACAGAGAGTGGCGGCACAGAGAACCCTTTTCTTATTGCTTCAAAAGAGAAACCCCAACTCACTACTTCCCTTGTAATTACAGACTGTGATTACCTTCCCCCCCTTACGCAGTTACACCCTCGCACATTCTGATCTCAATTTTTTCTCATTTCTTCTGCAGCTTCCTTTCTTCTTTTCTCGAAATGAAGGAAAGGGGAGAGATAAATGTGGATTGTTTCGAAGAAGTCGTGAAGCATCCCCCCCCCCTGGTTGGAAAAAAAAAGTAAAAGCTGAAAATTGCCATAAAAGGAAATCCGCCCAAGTTCTCAATCACCTTTTCTTAGTGATAGTTATCAGAAAAAGAACAGAAATGGTTTGTAAAAGATTCTTTTTCTTCGAATTCGGAACTCTCAAGCATTTTTAGAGTACTTTTGTTTGGAAGTACCTGACATTACTAGTTGCAGCTTCTTATTGCAATAAAAGCCCGTTGATAAACAGTACTTATTTTTATTAAATAAAATCAATTTTCTTACTTATGACATGAGGTACACAACTGTATTATTCTTAGCTCTTCCCAGTAAATGTATGTGCAATTGTTATTTTTTTAAAAATCCTTTACTTTTTTTCTTTTTTAGTCCTTTGCCTCAGAATTTTTATTAAACACATTCTCAATGCTTTTTTTCTCACTATTTTGTATTCATTTAGGCCAAAATAAGTGTAAAATATTCAGCATTTTAATTAATTTATGGACATGAAACGTAGCATAAATCACCGGTATCTTATTCTGGGTTAAAGATAAAAATCGTCCAATCACAGCTCATTTCCAAATCCTAATTTTTCAAATTCCCACTAATTTACAGTCATTTAGATATAAGAGAAACAATTATCTATCGTTAAAATTTCTTTAGTTTACAAAAACAATTATTGTTAAACATGAATGGAAAAAAAAATTTTTTTTTTTCAAAGTACTTTTTTTTTAATATTTTTGTAGAAGTATAATTTAGATAATCTAACAGATTTTTTTTAATAATAAAAGTGTCTAAAGTGCCAGAAAAAAATACCAAAGACACCTTTGTCCCATCTGCCTCAAAGGGCTATAAAATTGAGCATTACTTTTACAATAGCACGTTTGTCATCAGTAATATTAATTGTTAAGCATCATATCAAATGTAATTGGAACAAAATAGTGCTTTTTGAATAAAATATGATACGTAGATGTGCAAGTATCTGTCCAATGTATAATTTTTGATTCTTAGATAATGAATAAGTAAATGCTTATTAGCAATTTACTTTGCATTTTATACTTTTGCAAGCAAATATATATTCATAAATCCATCTATCATGGAAAATATTGAATAATAGAAGAACAAGTTCCTTTTTTTAAAATATGGATTGGTAAAACAATTTTATTATTATTTTTATTTTAGAAAGAACAAAACAGTCCACTAACATTGAGTGTTAAATATTATCTATTATAATATGTAGCATTAGTAATATTTAAGAATACGGAGTTGAACATTGGTAGCGATAAATGCAAAACTGGGTCGGCATTTTAACGCCGGTTATGAAATAAAATTAGCTCTACTTAAATCTAGTTAAAGCAAATTTTAGTGCAAGAGAATGATAAAATATACTGAATGATAAATGATAAGAGAGTTATAAACAGAATTACTTTTTTTAAAACAGTAAGTTTTAATAGTTTCCAGTATAGTTTTATTAATACTGTGCTCATAATAGTGTCAAATCAATGGATGGTAAATTTCCGTAGAGTTGAAAGAAAAAATAACCAGTATGAATTGGTTAATATCCATTCACACTAATATATAATTAAAATTTGTAGTTAAGTTCAAGATTTAACAAAACAATTTTAAAGTAGGGTTTCCAATATTCTCGAAACGAAAATACAGTGAATACGCCACATAAAAATTTTGAACAAAAGTAATTTTAGTGGATGATCCTTTCATTTGTCGTTTAAAATTTTTATGATGTGATTACTGCGTTGTTGATTAGAATCGGTCATTTTTAAAATCGCATGAAAGAGATGAATGAATAATTTTGAAACTACAAAATTTCACCCAAGATTTGAAATTGCATTTGCTTAATAAATAATTTTTCACAGAATGATTGAATTACAAAAAAGGTTTAAACTGAAACAATGAATCCTGTGGGCTATATGGCTGAGACAGGCGTACAATTAGTAGATTTTGCGATTTGTATGAGCATTATTAACTAAAAGAAGGCAAAAGAACCCAAAATCTGAATTTTTAGATCTTTTGAATCGATTTCTCATACTATTATGTATTTATATTATTCTTTATATCCATCTTCTTTATGTTACATTACTTCTTTAAGTCCGCAATTTTATTCTTAGAAAAAGGGATATTTTAAACAGATACAAAAATCAGGAATATCAAGATAAAAAGCCATAAATCAGAACAAATAAGGACACTATATCTCTTATAAGGAAAATCAGAGCAGCTACGAAACTAAAACTTGTTAATAAGCAACCACGAAAAAAAATAACTGCATATATACATAAATTGTTTAAGACATATAAATCAATGAGTTTTACGAGCAACGTCTTAAAAGTTTGAGATTAAATTATGTTTCGCTAAAGTTGTTTGGAGAAAAAAAGAAAACGAAAACTAGCAGCCAATTTTCATGAAATTAAAAATTTTGTGATTTATATTATAATTTTATCAACATATTTTATTTTAAATTGTTTTTAATTTCATTGTGCTGATCTCATATCCTCGTAAATTAGCTTCCAAATTTTTTAAAAAGGTAACAAAAACCTTTAAAGTTAGAAAAAGTGTTCTATTTATGCTTTTTTAAAAGTTACAAGTTCTTTTTGTTGTTGTTGAAAAAGTGAGTTTAAAATTAACTATAGTTTAAAAAATTGTATTTTTATATTCCTAAATATTCATTTTTATTAAAATAAATTTAAAAAAGTTAATTATTTTAATAATTTAAGAAAGGAGCCTTAAATGTAAAAAAATAACTAATAACTTGGTTAGAAAATAAATATAAAAAATCAATAATATTCAAATTTAAATCTTATTTTAATATTAACTAAACAAACTAACCATTATTAACTAAATATTAGTAACTAAATACTAAAAAACTTAACTATTATAATCTAGCTAACTCTTATTAGCTATTCAAATCTTAATTAACCTTTTAAAATGTTAACTAAAAACAGTAAGTATTAATGAATTCATAATTAATTGAAATTTAAAAGCAATAAGAAAAAATAAAATTTAATAAAAAGGAGAAAAAATGAAATTAATTAAGTTTTTATTGCACTAAATACAATGGCCTTGAGAACATCAATGTCTTAGACCTAATATATCCAAAACTTTTGTTGAAAATAAAAATTAAGCGAATTCAAACTATAAATTGTGTTATCTTAAAAAGATTTTTAAAAATATTTTTTCATTTGGAAAGGGCAATTAGCGAACGAGTGCTTTAAAAATATTTCTTTGCAAAGAACCTGGAAAAATATATATTTGATTTAAAAATTTAAAAATTTTATTTTCATAACTTTATTTATATTGCTATGCAACGTAAATAATAAACAATCGTTAATTAAAAGAACCATTAAAAATGAACGCAAAAAAGAATTTGTACTGAAATTGGTAATTAGAAGATGTTTAAAAAAGAAAACAAAAAAAACCTTTGAAATTTTTTTACTTTTATCTTTTTTAAAAAAATAAATAAAAGAAACCAACAAATGTTTTAGGGCTAATTTATTTTCGCCGACAAATTGATTACTTGAGAAACTCAATTCATCGGAGTTTTTATAATGCGCAAACTTAATTAAGAAGAAAACTGAAAATGAATTCTCTTTTCTTACTAAAAGATATGACAAGGGATATGAATGAAAATCATTGATTTGTTTTTAAGAACTAAAAATACTGTAAGGGAATTCGAATCTGAAAACGATCGTTGAACAAAATATTTAGAGAACTGTATCATTTCATATAGTTTATTGAAACCAAAATTTAAACATTTTATGGTTAGATTCATTATATAGAGTGTCTTAAAATTCATTGCATGGGCAAATTTAATCCTCACGCGATAAGAACGTCACGTGATTCATGAAATAAATAAGATAGTCTACGTTCGGTTACTTGCATAAGTAATACAGTAAGTTAATACAGTAAGTTAAGCAAACTATTACGGAATTTCCGTAGTTTCAAAAAATAAATTTTGTAGTAGCAAGAAAGGTAATGTATAAATATTTTAGTATATTAGAATTAAAAGAACTTCGTTCACCACTGCATGTAAAAATTTAAGCAGATAAAATGAAGATCAGATAGAGAATTGGTTATACTCAAAACTCTTGCTGAAAGTTTCATAAGAATTTTATTTGTTTTAAATCTTGCGCTTTCATTCCCTAACACTAAAAAAGTTTCGCACAAAACTCATACGAGTATCTTGAAGTTTTAGCTTTGAGAAGAAAAAAAATGTTTTCCACCAAAAACCGAGAGGAAGAAATCTGATGGCGAAAATCACAGTTATACTTCTGAACATTTTTTTTAGATACGTTAGAGCAGAGGTTTCCAGATAGTATTCCACGGAACCTTAGGATTCCGTGGAAGAGTTAAGGGGTTCCACGAGTTAGCACTTTTTATAATCAGTGATGAGTT